>NW_017802403.1:947587-962958 GCF_001625305.1 Branchiostoma belcheri | reverse complement strand
GGTCCCCCCATGTCAAAAAAAGCCCGGTCTAGGTAGGGTTAATACTAGACATTTTATCTTACACATCACATTTGTATCTATAAAAAAAAGTAAATTAACATATATTGCACTAGATATATTGTGGAGAAAAAATAGTAGATTTTAAAGCACCCATACCCCCAAATACTTGCTAAGTAATTACACACAATTATCAGATTGTAGTCAAAGAAATATTAATAATTTTTATTTTTAAAGAACTTGAAGAAAGTGAAAATGACGATGGAAGTGACACCACCAGTTCCGAAGCTGACGACACTAGTGACGTAACGGAGTCTTCTTCTGAAGATGGAACCGGAGGTGACGACACAAGTGACGTAACGGACTCTTCTCCTGAAGATGGCACCGGAGGTGACGACACCAGTGACGTAACGGACTCTTCCTCTAAAGATGGAACCGAAGGTGACGACACTAGTGACGTAACGGAGTCTTCTCCTGAGGATGGCACCGGAAGTGACGACACTAGTGACGTAACGGAGTCTTCTCCTGAAGATAACACCGGTAGTGACGACACTAGTGACGTAACGGAGTCTTCTCCTGAGGATGGCACCGGAGGTGACGACACTAGTGACGTAACGGAGTCTTCTCCTGAGGATGGCACCGGAAGTGACGACACTAGTGACGTAACGGACTCTTCTCTTGAAGATGGCACCGGTGGTGACGACACAAGTGACGTAACGGAGTCTTCTCCTGAAGATGGCACCGGAGGTGACGACACTAGTGACGTAACGGACTCTTCTCCTGAGGATGGCACCGGTGGTGACGACACCAGTGACGTAACGGACTCTTCCTCTGAAGATGGCACCGGAGGTGACGACACCAGTGACGTAACGGACTCTTCCTCTGAAGATGGCACCGGAGGTGACGACACTAGTGACGTAACGGACTCTTCTCTTGAAGATGGCACCGGAGGTGACGACACTAGTGACGTAACGAACTCTTCTCCTGAAGATGGCAAGGGAGGTGACGACACTAGTGACGTAACGGACTCTTCTCCTGAAGATGGCACCGGAGGTGACGACACTAGTGACGTAACGGACTCTTCTCCTGAAGATGGCACCGGAGGTGACGACACTAGTGACGTAACGGACTCTTCTCCTGAAGATGGCACCGGAGGTGACGACACTAGTGACGTAACGGAGTCTTCTCCTGAAGATGGCACCGGAGGTGACGACACTAGTGACGCAACGGAGTCTTCTCCTGAAGATGGCACCGGAGGTGACGACAGTAGTGACGTAACGGACTCTTCCTCTAAAGATGGCACCGGAGATGACGATACTAGTGACGTAACGAACTCTTCTCCTGAAGATGGCACCGGAGGTGACGACACTAGTGACGTAACGAACTCTTCTCATGAAGATGGCACCGGAGGTGACGACACTAGTGACGTAACGGACTCTTCTCCTGAAGATGGCACCGGACGTGACGACACTAGTGACGTAACGAACTCTTCTCTTGAAGATGGCACCGGAGGTGACGACACTAGTGACGTAACACACTCTTCTCCTGAAGATGTCATCGGACGTGACGACACTAGTGACGTAACACACTCTTCTTCTGAAGATGGCACCGGAGGTGACGACACTAGTGATTTATCGGACTCCTCTACTGAAGATGGCACAAGAGGTGAAGACACTAGTGACGTGGCGGACTCTTCTTCTGAAGATGGCACAGCCAGCTCTGAAGGTGGCGACACTAGTGACGTTTTGGACTCTTCTACTGAAGATGATACCACAAGCTCCGAAAATGGCAACACTAGTGACGTAACAGACTCTTCTTCTGAAGATGACAACGTTAGCTCCAAAGATGACGACACTAGTGACATATTGGACTCTTCAACTAAAGATGGCACCGCCAGCTCTGACAATAACGACACTAGTGACGAAACGGTCTCTTCTTCTGAAGATGGCAAAGCCAGCTCGGAAGTTGACGAAAGTTCAGAATCAGGTCAGTCCTCAGAAGGAGACAACGAAAGCTCAGAATCAAGCCAGTCCTCTGAGGGAGACAACGAGAGTTCAGAATCAAGTCAGTCCTCTGCGGAAGACAACGGAAGTTCAGAATCAAGTCAGTCCTCTGAGGAAGACAACGGAAGTTCAGATTTAGGTCAGTCCTCTGCGGAAGACAACGAAAGTTCAGAATCAAGTCTGTCCTCTGCCGAAGACAACGAGAGTTCAGAATCAGGTCAGTCCTCTGAGGGGGACAACGAAAGCTCAGAATCAAGTCAGTCCTCTGAGGGAGATAACGAAAGTTCAGAATCGAGCCAGTCCTCTGCGGAAGACAACGAAAGTTCGAAATCAACTCAAGCCAGTGAGGACGAAAACGAGAGTTCAGAATCAGGTCAGTCCTCTGAGGGAGACAACAAAAGTTTAGAATCAAGTCAATCCTCTGAGGGAGACAACGAAAGTTCAGAATCAGGTCAGTCCACTGTGGGAGACAACGAAAGTTCAGAATCAGGCCAGTCCTCTGAAGGAGACAACGAAAGTTCAGAATCAGATCAGTCCTCTGAAGGAGACAACGAAAGTTCAGAATCAGATCAGTCCTCTGAAGGAGACAACGAAAGTTCAGAATCAGATCAGTCCTCTGAAGGAGACAACGAAAGTTCAGAATCAAGTCCGTCTTCCGCCGAAAACAACGAGAGGTCAGATTCAGGTCAGTCCTCTGGGGGAGACATTGAAAGTTCAGAATCAGATCAGTCCTCTGAAGGAGACAACGAGAGTTCAGAATCAGGTCAAACCTCTGAGGGAGAAAACGAAAGTTCAGAATCGAGCCAGTCCTCTGCAGAAGACAACGAAAGTTCGGAATCAACTCAAGCCAGTGAGGACGAAAACGAGAGTTCAGAATCAGGTCAGTCCTCTGAGGGAGACAACGAAAGCTCAGAATCAAGTCAGTCCTCTGAGGGAGACAACATAAGTTTGGAATCAACTCAAGGTAGTGAGGACGAAAACGAGAGTTCAGAATCAGGTCAGTCCTCTGATGAAGACAACAAAATTTTAGAATCAAGTCAATCCTCTGAGGGAGACAACGAAAGTTTAGAATCGAGCCAGTCCTCTGAGGGGGACAACGGAAGTTCAGAATTAGGTCAGTCCTCTGCGGAAGACAACGAAAGTTCAGAATCAAGTCTGTCCTCTGCCGAAGACAACGAGAGTTCAGAATCAGGTCAGTCAACTGAGGGGGACAACAAAAGCTCAGAATCAAGTCAGTCCTCTGAGGGAGATAACGGAAGTTCAAAATCGAACCAGTCCTCTGCGGAAGACAACGAAAGTTCGGAATCAATTCAAGCAAGTGAGAACGAAAACGAGAGTTCAGAATCAGGTCAGTCCTCTGAGGGAGACAACGAAAGTTCAGAATCGAGCCAGTCCTCTGCGGAAGACAACGAGAGTTCAAAATCAAGCCAGTCCTCTGCGGAAGACAACGAAAGCTCAGAATCAGGTCAGTCCCCTGCGGGAGACAACGAAAGTTCAGAATCAGGTCAGTCCACTGAGGGAGACAACGAAAGTTCAGAATCAAGTCAAGGCAGTGGGGAAGACAACGGAAGTTCAGAATTAGGTCAGTCCCCTGCGGAAGACAACGAAAGTTCAGAATCAGGTCAATCCACTGAGGGAGACAACGAAAGTTCAGAATCGAGCCAGTCCTCTGCGGAAGACAACGAAAGTTTAGAATCAAGTCAAGGCAGTGGGGAAGACAACGGAAGTTCAGAATTAGGTCAGTCTCCTGCGGAAGACAACGGGAGTTCAGAATCAGGTCAGTCCTCTGAGGGAAACAACAAAAGCTCAGAATCAAGTCAGTCCTCTGAGGGAGACAACGAAAGTTCGGAATCAACTCAAGCCAGTGAGGACGAAAACGGGAGTTCAGATTCAGGTCAGTCCTCTGATGAAGACAACAAAAGTTTAGAATCAAGTCAATTCTCTGAGGGAGACAACGAAAGTACAGAATCAGGTGAGTCCTCTGAGGGGGACAACGAAAGCTCAGAATCAAGTCAGTCCTCTGAGGGAGATAACGAAAGTTCAGAATCGAACCAGTCCTCTGCGGAAGACAACGAAAGTTTGGAATCAACTCATGCCAATGAGAACGAAAACGAAAGTTCAGAATCAGGGCAAGCCTCTGAGGGAGACAACGAAAGTTTAGAATCGAGCCAGTCCTCAGCGGGAGACAACGAGAGTTCAGAATCAGGTCAGTCCACTGAGGGAGACAACGAAAGTTCAGAATCGAGCCAGTCCTCTGCGGAAGACAACGAGAGTTCAGAATCAGGTCAGTCACCTGAGGGAGACGACGAAAGGTTAGAATCAGATCAGTCCTCTGAAGGAGACAACGAAAGTTCAAAATCAGATCAGTCCTCTGAAGGAGACAACGAAAGTTTAGAATCTAGTCAAGGCAGTGGGGGAGACAACGGAAGTTCAGAATTAGGTCAGTCTCCTGAGGGAGACAACGAGAGTTCAGAATCAGGTCAGTCCACTGAGGGAGACAACGAAAGTTCAGAATCAGGTCAAACCTCTGAGGGAGAAAACAAAAGTTCAGAATCGAGCCAGTCCTCTGCGGAAGACAACGAAAGTTCGGAATCAACTCAAGGCAGTGAGGACGAAAACGAAAGTTCAGAATCAGGTCAATCCTCTCAGGTAGACAACGAAAGTTTAGAATCGAGCCAGTCCTCTGCGGAAGACAACGAGAGTTCAGAATCAGGTCAGTCCTCTGAGGGAGACAACGAAAGTTCAGAATCAGATCGGTCCTCTGAAGGAGACAACGAAAGTTCAGAATCAAGTCTGTCCTCTGCCGAAGACAACGAGACTTCAGAATCAAGTCAGTCCTCTGACCTAGACAGCGAAAGTTCAGAATTAGGTCAGTCATCTAAGGAAGACAACAAAAGTTCAGAATCAGGTCAGTCCTCTGAGGGAGATAACGAAAGTTCAGAATCGAACCAATCCTCTGCGGAAGACAACGAAAGTTTGGAATCAACTCATGCCAATGAGAACGAAAACGAAAGTTCAGAATCAGGGCAAGCCTCTGAGGGAGACAAGGAAAGTTCAGAATCAAGCCAGTCCACTGCGGAAGACCTCAAAAGTTCAGAATCAAGCCAGTCCTCTGCGGAAGACAACGAGAGTTCAGAATCAGGTCAGTCCTCTGAGGAAGACAACGAAAGTTCAGAATCAGGTCAGTCCTCTGACCTAGACAGCGAAAGTTCAGAATCAGGTCAGTCCTCTGCGGAAGAAAACGAAAGTTCAGAATCAGGTCAGTCATCTGAGGAAGACAACGAAAGTTCAGAATCAAGCCAGTCCTCTGCGGAAGACCTCGAAAGTTCAGAATCAAGCCAGTCCTCTGCGGAAGACAACGAAAGTTTAGAATCAGGTCAGTCCTCTGACCTAGACAGCGAAAGTTCAGAATTAGGTCAGTCATCTGAGGAAGACAACGAAAGTTCAGAATCAAGCCAGTCCTCTGCGGAAGACAATGAAAGTTCAGAATCAAGTCAGTCCTCTGACCTAGACAGCGAAAGTTCAGAATTAGGTCAGTCATCTGCGGAAGACAAGGAAAGTTCAGAATCAGCCAGTCCTCTGCGGAAGACAACGAGAGTTCAGAATCAGGTCAGTCCTCTGAGGGAGACAACGAAAGTTCAGAATCAGATCGGTCCTCTGAAGGAGACAACGNCCTCTGAGGGAGACAACGAAAGTTCAGAATCAGATCGGTCCTCTGAAGGAGACAACGAAAGTTCAGAATCAAGTCTGTCCTCTACCGAAGACAACGAGACTTCAGAATCAGGTCAGTCCTCTGACCTAGACAGCGAAAGTTCAGAATTAGGTCAGTCATCTGAGAAAGACAACGAAAGTTCAGAGTCAGGTCAGTCTCCTGCGGGAGACAACGAAAGTTCAGATTCAGGTCAGTCCTCTGAGGGAGACGACGAAAGTTCAGAATCAAGTCAAACCACTGAGGAAGACAAAGGGAGCTCGGAATCGAGTCAGGCTTCTGAGGAAGACAACGGAAGTTCAGAATCGAATCAGTCCTCTGAGGGAGACAACGAAAGTTCAGAATCAAGTTGGTCCTCTGCGGAAGACAAGGAAAGTTTAGAATCAGGTCAGTCCTCTGCGGAAGACAAGGAAAGTTCAGAATCAGGTCAGTCCCCTGCGGGAGACAACGAAAGTTCAGAATCAGGTCAGTCCCCTGCGGGAGACAACGAAAGTTCAGAAATAGGTCAGTCCTCTGCGGAAGACAAGGAAAGTTCAGAATCAGGTCAGTCCCCTGCGGGAGACACTGAACGTCCAGAATCAGGTCAGTCCCCTGCGGGAGACAACGAAATATCAGAATCAAGTCAGTCCTCTACGGAAGACCTCAAAAGTTCAGAATCAAGCCAGACCTCTGCGGAAGACAACGAAAGTTCAGAATCAGGTCAGTCTTCTGAGGAAGACAACGAAAGTTCAGAATCAGGTCAGTCATCTGAGGAAGACAACGAAAGTTCAGAATCAGGTCAGTCCTCTGACCTGGACAGCGAAAGTTCAGAATCAGGTCAGTCCTCTGCGGAAGAAAATGAAAGTTCAGAATCAGGTCAGTCATCTGAGGAAGACAACGAAAGTTCAGAATCAAGTCAGTCCTCTGCGGAAGACCTCGAAAGTTTAGAATCAAGCCAGTCCTCTGCGAAAGACAACGAAAGTTCAGAATCAGGTCAGTCCTCTGACCTAGACAGCGAAAGTTCAGAATCAGGTCAGTCCTCTGCGGAAGACAACGAAAGTTCAGAATCAGGTCAGTCCTCTGAGGAAGACAACGAAATTTCAGAATCAGGTCAGTCATCTGAGGAAGACAACGAAAGTTCGGAATCAAGCAAGTCCTCTGCGGAAGACCTCAAAAGTTCAGAATCAGGTCAGTCCTCTGAGGGAGGCAACGAAAGTTCAGAATCAAGCCAGTCCTCTGCGGAAGACAACGAAAGTTCAGAATCAGGTCAGTCCTCTGCGGAAGACAACGAAAGTTCAGAATCAGGTCAGTCCTCTGAGGGAGACAACGAAAGTTTAGAATCAAGCCAGTCCTCTGCGGAAGACAACGAAAGTTCAGAATCAGGTCAGTCCCCTGCGGAAGACAACGAAAGTTCAGAATCAAGCCAGTCCTCTGCGGAAGACAACGGAAGTTCAGAATCAGGTCAGTCCTCTGACCTAGACAGCGAAAGTTCAGAATCAGGTCAGTCCTCTGCGGCAGACAACGAAAGTTCCGAATCAGGTCAGTCCTCTGAGGGAGACAACGAAAGTTCAGAATCAAGCCAGTCCTCTGCGGAAGACAACGAAAGTTCAGAATCAGGTCAGTCCTCTGCGGAAGACCACAAAAGTTCAGAATCAGGTCAGTCCTCTGCGGAAGACAACGAAAGTTCAGAATCAGGTCAGTCATCTGCGGAAGACAACGAAAGTTCAGAATCAAGCCAGTCCTCTGCGGAAGACAACGGAAGTTCAGAATCAGGTCAGTCCTCTGACCTAGACAGCGAAAGTTCAGAATCAGGTCAGTCCTCTGCGGAAGGCAATGAAAGTTTAGAATCGGGTCAGTCCTCTGAGGAAGACAACGAAAGTTCAGAATCAGGTCAGTCATCTAAGGAAGACAACGAAAGTTCAGAATCAAGCCAGTCCTCTGCGGAAGACCTCAAAAGTTCAGAATCAGGTCAGTCCTCTGCGGCAGACAACGAAAGTTCAGAATCAGGTCAGTCCTCTGAGGGAGACAACGAAAGTTCAGAATCAAGCCAGTCCTCTGCGGAAGGCAACGAAAGTTCAGAATCAGTTCAGTCCTCTGAGGGAGACAACGAAAGTTCAGAATCAAGCCAGTCCCCTGGGGAAGACAACGAAAGTTCAGAATCAGGTCAGTCCTCTGCGGAAGACAACGAAAGTTCAGAATCAGGTCAGTCCACTGAGATAGATAGCGAAAGCTCAGAGGAAGACAGCACAAGTTACGACGGTGAAGAAGGGGTCATTAGTGACGCTGTTGAATCAAGCATGTCAACTGACGAAGACAACGTACGCAACTCTATCGAACTTGTGTCTAGTGACTCTAGCAGTTTAAATGAAGGCCAAATCCTCAGCTCTGAGAGTGAAGATTCTAGTGCAGCCAGTGACTATACCAACAACGTTGAAAGTGACACCAGTCAGCTAAACGATGAGGAGGACAGTAGTACAACGAGTTCCGACGATGATAGTTATGATTACGGTAATATCGCCTGTTCGCCCAACCCATGTTTGAATGGAGGCAGGTGCACTGCTGATGGTTTCTACTACGAGTGTTCCTGCAGTCCGGGATATGAAGGATACTGGTGTGAAAACGGTAAGTCTTTTTTATAACATTTATCCTCAACGGTATTTATTTTAATCATATTCTTGTTAGATTTAGGTCAGTTACAAAATCAAGTATAATTAAACAAATAACAATTTAATACCGTAGGCATTTTGAGTTTTGGATTGTGCAGAACACAAAAAAAAATCTGGAGCAAATCATTTAGTATGATTTTTTTTGTTTTTGTTTCTGATAATAAGAAGTAGAAGATAACGTCGATATCCCGGCTGAAGATAGTGAAAGCGGCGTTTCCACTTCCGAAAATGGAGATGAGACCGACGACTCTACGTCTGACGATGAAGATGGCAGTAACGCCTCCTCGTCCAACGTTGAAGACAACAGCGATGCCACCATGCCTAGCGAAGACGATGACAGTAGCACATTCACGTCAGAAGACGAGGACGAAAGCGAAGTGTCCACTTCCGAGGATGAGGATGAAATTGACACGCCTTCCTCCGACGAAGTTGATGCTTCATCTTCGGAAGATGTGGATGAAAGTGATTCATCTACTTCTGTTGATGACAGTGAAGACAAGTGCAACCCTAACCCATGTCAAAATGGAGGCACATGCAACGATGACGGAACTTGTACCTGCGAACGTGGATTTGAGGGCATTTTGTGCGAAACAGGTGCGTGTTTTTTTAATCCTAATTTTTAAACAGTCCGTGTGTCAAAAATATCAATTTACAAGATCGTAGGTACAGTTAAACGTTAGACCTTACATATTGCACGACACTAAGGATATGTCACTTGTAATTATTTATCAGAATTGAAAAAAAAGTTAGGCTTATAATGAGTTTTTTTTGCAAGTGTTACTGTTACAGTTCTTCTTTTGAACATCTATTGAATGATTTGTAAATAATTTATGATTACATGAAATATAAGAAGTCTTCATCTGGGCAAAGCTCGTTTTCTATTCTTATTGTGTATTTTTCATTTCATGTGCAAAGAATTTTAAGAGAAACAATAACATACTGTAATTATACAAAAGACATTACGTAAACACATCATATATTCTGATGTACAAATAAATCTTCCTAATCGATAAAGTAATAATATTTATTATGATTTGCATAACATTTTGTCTCATTATTTTCCCCACTTACCAATAGAAATAGATTACTGTGACCCGAACCCTTGTCAGAATGGAGCGACATGTAACCAGGGTGACAACACATTCGTCTGTGTGTGTGCTCCTGGATTTAGCGGCCGCATCTGTGATATAAGTAAGTATTTGCATCTATCATAATCTATACGTCTGTTTCCTTTTCTAGCATTCACCCTATCTTGGAAGTATTGTTTTTGGGGTAGTAATCTATTTGGATTCCAAAATATGTGGGTGGATATCTTTATTACTGAAATAAGAGGGATTCAGCTCAGTATGCATGGTGTAATAGTAAGTTTCATAATATGACGGTATGTATTAAGAAAATGCTTTCTATGATGTAATTAAGTAAAATGAATTATATCTACTCCTTGAAGGTTAAAGAAAGAGAACTATAAGTAGTCTCTAAAAGTCTGATTAAAGAGAATTATATCTACGCCAAAACAGTTAATCAAGCAACTATATATGATTTTGGAAACGGTTTCAGGTAGCTTCAGGTAGCTTCACCTCGTCTAACTTTTGTTACTTGTTGGACAATCAAAAATGTATGAGACCCCTTTATTCGGCTATAAACCTGCTGATCTTGAGATCTATAACCAGTGTCACTGAATGATGGTAATGTTACCTGAAACGTCTAAACGTTTCCAAAATCATCATTACAAGTTGACTGATTTTTTTTCGGGTGGGGGGGGGTGGGAGTGGTATCTTACTACCTAACCTTCTAACCTTCGTCGAAGAACTACATCTACTTCTGAAAGTTTGAAATATTAATCATCAATACATCCTGTTTTATCTCGCAGCAACTTCGGTCTGTATGGTCTACGGAGATCCTCACCACAAAACGCTGGACGGTTACCACCACCACTTCCAAGGCTGGTGCAGGTACACCCTAGTTAAGGACCTTGGCATTGCTGCGGACTTCAACGTAGAGGTACAGAACGAACGGCTGCCGTGGATTCCGAGTGCTTCCGTCGCGAGAGAAGTGTATGTTGATGCGTATGGATACCGAGTGGGTATACTTCAAGGCAAGACTGTGACGGTGAGTAATAATGATGTTTATTCGTCAGAAGTTTTAATTTATACCCGCAATTTAATCCTGAAAACTGAACCCAGACAAACATATTTCCAATGATCCCAAGAAAAAATATAAACTTGTACAAAGCTATCGTTCACACAAAAATATCTTGGCAAACCAACAGGGGAAGAATTTATCTTGTTATTTCAAAACTGGGACTTGATTGCGATCTATTTACTATATACAGTCGTGAAAAGTATAAGTTCACTGCATATTTTCCTTTTCTCCTGCATGGGACATAGAAAAGGTCCAGAAAAATGGCAAGATAGCCCGTTCCTTATTTTATTTGTGTTATTTTTTTTACCATAGTCTTGATGTCTCAACAGCGTCTTCCAGGTTAAATATTGTGTTTATCAAATCAGAGTATTGCTCTAAACAGAAACATTCCCTTGTGTTTGTCACAGGTTGGCGGGGAGGTCTCGTCGCTGCCATTCAGCCTAGCTGACGGCAGGATGCAGGTCCAGTTAAGCGGAAGGTTCGTGAAGATTCAGACGGAACTTGGCGTCGAGGTCTCCTACGATGGGTACCACTTTGGCAAGGTACGCACAATCACCTTGCATGCTGCCATTCTTTATGTTTATTCTTTATTAAATGATGTATCAAATGAAACCTCTTCTAGACCTCTAAGGTTATCTACCACCTAAAATTTGTGACCCTAGCATATCAAAATCGCGAGATATTAAAACTGGAGGTCCCGTTGCAGTACCATAATAAGCCACTAGGAAATCTAATTCTAATTATTGACACATTGCGTGCCCTGACCAGAGAAAAATTCTATTTTTTTTTTAAACTGGCCATGGGCACATATACTATAACATACTAGAAGGCCCCACTCATGAGGCGCCATTATAAAGCATCTACATAGATCTACATGTAAAGTGTTCCTCATTAACGTTACCATATACAACGCCCTGGTATAGGTCGTGGTTCCATCCAACTACAAAAACCAGGTGGGCGGTCTGTGTGGGAACTACAACGACGACCCCAGTGACGACTTCATGACGCCATCTGGAACAATCGAGACCGATTGGAACACATTCGGACAGAGCTGGATCACAGATGTATCAAGGTATGCGTTTCCAGATGAGGAATGAATTAATAAAGACATTTATTGTGCATTTTTGCCCAAGTCAGGGCTAAGCACAAGTCAGTCTTACACAATGTATATAAATGTATACACAAACATCTAGTATACTTTCAGTTGCAGTTTCTCTAGCATTTTGGTAATTGTATAAATGAAGGTGATTGTATGATCAGTTGGAGTTGATTCATCGAGGGCTGCAAGGAATATAAGTTTCTCTAAGTAATGCCGGAAAAGGGAGCATTTACTTTCGCTTTATAATATAAAGGCCAATCTACAGTAAAATGTACCTCGTCTTCTTCTTTACCCACTTAAAAATATTTTGTCTTCTATCTAAAGTTCAATTTTTCAAGACCCATTAACTGCAAAAATTCATATCAGGCAATGTTGTATATATGCCGAGTGACTAAGCTAGCGGACACAGATTTTATGGCTAGCCTTGTCATTTTAAAAGGCATTTTACATGGTTTTTATCAACTCATCCTAAATTTTATGGGTACCTGTCTTCGGTTGGGGAGTTTGAACAAGAGAGATTGGCTTTGCCTCAAATACTCTGCCATATAAGATCCACACAGTGGTTCATTAACCCGCTGCTTCTACAACCACAAGGATAATTGGGCTACTTTAACTTGTACTTTTGCAACTATAAGGTACAGGCGTGCCAGAGTATACAGTGCTATTTTGCAGAATACTTTACATTGGTATTAGTGTACACAGTACAATTTTACGGAATACAGTGCAATCGTATTAGTATACAGTGCGATTTTACGGAGTACAGTGCAATCGCGGTGCAACTGTGCTAGTAAAATTGCACTGTATACTAGTAAAATCGCACTTTATACTAGTAAAATTGCACTGAATACTAGTAAGATTGCACTGTATACTAATGCGATTGCACTGTATTCCGTAAAATTGCACTGTATACTAAAACGATTGTACTGTATTCCGTAAAAGTGGACTGTATACTCTGTCACCCTGAAGTATACCCTGAAGTAGTAAACCGTGAGTAAAGCTGTTACAGTTGTACATAAAATTACACTGTATACTAATACCATTGTACTGTATTCTGTAAAAATTGAACTGTATACCCCTGACGTGAGTAAATCTGTTACAGTTGTCCGGATGGTGTCATCGGCCCGACCGGGGAGAACCCCAGCTGTGACAGCGCCGTGCAGGCAGCTGCCGAGGCGCCCGACATGTGCGCGCGGCTCGAAGACACCGACAGCCCGTTCGCTGTTTGTCATGGTAAGGTGGAGCACCAGTCTTACGTCTCGGCGTGTGTGTTCGACATGTGCGCTCGGAACGGAGACATCACCGGTCTGTGCGAGAACCTGGAGGCTTATGCCGATGCTTGTGTGGCAGCAGGCGTGCCGTCGTTTTCATGGAGGACTGCCGAACTTTGTCGTAAGTTTAATTACATATAACTGTGTCCATAATATCACCAGGGTCCATAATATTGCCACCTTGAGAAATAGTGTGCTTAAAGATATTTTTACTGCAACATACTTTTGGTATGCACTCCTCAAATGTACATACCTAGGGTATGTTGCAGTAAAAATATCTTTAAGCACACTATTTCTCAAGGTGGCGATATTATGGACCCTGGTGATATTATGGACACAGATGTTATATAATTCTAGTAATAAAGAAAGCTGACCGTACAGTTGTCATGACAGAAGCTATCGCCCGCCCCATGGCAGTCACTGTGCGCCGCTGCAGCTGGAAAGGTATGCATGCGGGCCACAATCGAATGCCCTAAGGATCCATACGATCAATACTTTGGTATTCAGGGAAGGGTTAGGGGGTGGGGGGCATTTCACCTTAACTATGACATTATTGATAGTTTGAAACCACTCACCGCAGAGTATTTTCACCAAAACACACGGCAGTCAACCTCCAGCAAGAAAACACAAACAGCAACCTGTTGAGGAAAAAGGAACGGCGTTCTACAGGGTCAACAAAAGACAAACTAGAAAGGCCAATATTTGCTTTGGAGCAAATACAGCGATGGGTTCACCACATTTTACGACATGGCAGGGAAAGAATGAGAAACACAAGGGAAAACAATGATTTACATTGATATAACTATAATATGAAGTAACATACAACTAAAACAACAGTTGGATAGTCTATTCCCTACTTTATTGGTTAGGATTTTTAATTGCATAATGCAAACTGTTGATTTTCAAAATAAAAAAAAACGTTCATGCCCCGCATTCCAATGCTGGAGCAGAAAAGCTTGAAATACCTACCAAAACACTTGAATAAAGACATACTGTCAGTATGGAAATGCTCTGTGCAGGTGTTATTAACAATCACATAAACTATGAAGCCATACATTGAATAAGCTATACATATAATATGATTATCATAACCTTTATTTTTAAAATCATGCCAGTGAGCTAATTGCATGTACAGAGTGAAAGAAAGTAAAGTAAAGCAGTAGAATTTCTGTACTAGCTATGATAGTACTTCATATGATTCGTCCTCATCGTCATCAGTCAATGTGGTCTATCTCTTGCTACTAGTGACTGGTAATAACTCTGTAGATTCTTCACACTGGCAGAGTACCGCACTCCTTCTCTCTTGTCAGCTCAATACTTTTGTGACAACATCAAAGTGATTTTAGTTTGTATGTTGGAAAAATACAAAAGACTAACATTCTAAGTTATTGACATTCTTGAGTAAGAACAATCTAGTTTTTGAATAGTTAAAAGCAAAACAAACGAAAATAAAAAAAATGTTGTAATTGTTAAAATGCAGAATTGTTAAAATCGTTAAAACTGATAAAATTGTTAAAAATTATAAAATTGTTAAAAATGTTAAATTGCTAAAAATATTTATGTCCGATGCACTGGGGTTCGAACTTGCAATGCCTGGGATTGCCGCCTTGCGCGTTTCCAACCGAGCTAACTCGGTGCGATACACATCACTCACTGCATTGTATGTCATAAAAAGTAAACAGCATGGCGGTATCGATCGCCTAAAGCCACCAAGACTTTCAACTATTAACTACGGGGTTTCCTTCTTTATCAGGTTTGCTTTTGAACCACCTTGATGTTACTTAACTATCAACCCGGCTAGCAGAAGCCGCCGGCTCCTTTGATATTACAGCCGCTCCCTGTCCAATCTTGTTTACACGCCGGGCGCAGGTCATTGACCTCCAACTTGCGTTGTTCTAACAGAGAAGAGCAAAATGTCTGGCTCCCGCAGAACGTACCGCACTCTCCCGCTGACGTACCGCACTCTCCCGACAGAACGTATCGCACTCTCCCGGAGGACGTCCCGCACTCTCCCGAGGGAAGTCCCGCACAGCGTCCTGCACTCTCCCGCAGAACGTCCCTCGAAAATTGATGCGTATTTCGTGTCCTGTGCTGTACCTACCAAAACACTTGAGTTCATACTGTCAAAATGGAATGGCTTTGAACAGGTGTTAATTGAGTTAATCCAATCAAATCCAACAGCCAATCAGCAAGAAGAAAAGATTAGGCTGCGTCAGGTTCATGCTTGCATGCCCATATATGGGCATGCCGCCGAATTTCTTTCTTATTACGTCACGCGCGTACGCCCCCGCACAGTACTTTCCTATGGGGACCGCTAAAAAAGCAAATAAAACGATTGTAAAAGCTTGTATCACAAAAATTTAAAAAACGACCTAGGGGTATTTGCCCACTGTACCTCCATACCAAATTTCAGGACCTTAGGCCCTAAAATGAAGAAGCTGAATCCATTTAAAAAATGGCAGGAGGAGAAGGAGGAGGAGGAGAAGAAGAAGAAGAAACATCAGAAAA
>NW_017802403.1:919674-947567 GCF_001625305.1 Branchiostoma belcheri | reverse complement strand
CACTCTCCCGGACGGACGTCCCGCACTCTCCCGAGGGAAGTCCCGCACAGCGTCCTGCACTCTCCCGCAGAACGTCCCTCGAAAATTGATGCGTATTTCGTGGCCTGTGCTGTACCTACCAAAACACTTGAGTTCATACTGTCAAAATGGAATGGCTTTGAACAGGTGTTAATTGAGTTAATCCAATCAAATCCAACAGCCAATCAGCAAGAAGAAAAGATTAGGCTGCGTCAGGTTCATGCTTGCATGCCCATATATGGGCATGCCGCCGAATTTCTTTCTTATTACGTCACGCGCGTACGCCCCCGCACAGTACTTTCCTATGGGGACCGCTAAAAAAGCAAATAAAACGATTGTAAAAGCTTGTATCACAAAATTTAAAAAACGCCTAGGGGTATTTGCCCACTGCTCGGTTGGGTTAAGGCGGCCTAGGCTGATATTCATGTTCGAGTTCCGCCGTGTGTCCGCACGATTGCCACAAACATGTTTCGAACCCGAATCATGTTCCACCATGTTCGATATGACGTCATTCGAATAGAACGTGTGTTCGAATTCGGGGTTACCGGCGGTCATTTGTATGTTTCCCCTGTAAACCCGCGTTGTTACGCATTTTATTCACGGAGTATGACTTAAACGGCTTTACGCCCAGCTGAAAACAACATAATTCATCTTTAGAGTAATCCATGTTTACGTATTATCACTTTTTTATCAAAATTGTCCGAGGCTATTTTGCATATAAGTCGAAATTTTTTAACTGTGGCGATTATTTAACAAAAAATGACAGAAAAATAGCCGTTTCTGTCGTTTTTGGCCCAAAAAAAACAATGTAACTGTCATTTAAAACAAAATAGCCTCGGACAAAAATAATAAATAGGGGGTTGGCTTTCTACTTGCAAAATATCATGATGAAAGGTGTTGTTACCGCTTGGGCGTAAAGCCATGAAGTAAACAGCTTTTTTTTAACCAAAATGTTGATTTTTAACCCAAAAATTCAGAAGTAGTAAAACAAAATAACCTTTATTCAATGTGTTTCAAGTACTACTAGAACTGTGTGAAGTTAAGTTGTGATGCGACCAAGCTATCAAAAGTTACAGCCATATGTATGAAATACTAATTATAGTTGGCCATAGGCTGCCTTAACCCAACCGAGTGTACCTCCATACCAAATTTCAGGACCTTAGGCCCTAAAATGAAGAAGCTGAATCCATTTAAAGAAATGGCAGGAGGAGAAGGAGGAGGAGGAGGAGAAGAAGAAGAAACATCAGAAAAAGCAATATGGTTTCACCACACCACTTCGTGGTGTGGTGAACCCATAACAATTTTGAGAGAAAAGTGCTGACACCCACCTCCTTCAGCGCGGGAAAGATTTGAGGAGTTTCTCCTCCTGATTCTCCTGACTGCCCTCTGATTGGCTGTTCTGCACGTGGTCACCGCGTGATTCGAGCATGATTTCGCAACGCTCCAGCGTTAAAGGCCAAAACAAATTAAAGCTCTGTTCCCATCACCTGCATAAACTCGGTTTAGCTAAAAAAATTGGGGTCGTGTGGCCTATTAAACGACTCGGAACCAAGAGGTACCGGATTCCAGGACTGACATGCAACCGATCTTGTGCCCTTGGAAAAAAGCATTTTACACGGCTTTTCTCAGTATTGTCCTGTCCTGTATTTGTCCTCTGCGTTGGTGGCGGCAAAACATGAATTGATATAACTTGAGTGTGCCGTCACCATGTCTAGTCATGAGACGTTGAAATATTATTAAAAAAATCCCATTTCTATTTAAAAAATCTGATTTATTGTTTTCTTGTTTCCTTTTATGGCAGCTATGGAGTGTCCAGCAAACAGTACGTTCTCTCCGTGTGCACATGCGTGTCCTGCAACGTGCACGGACCGCAACGCTCCCAACAACTGCCAGCAGAAATGTGTGGAAGGCTGCGACTGTGATCCTGGCTTCGTACTGAGTGGACAAAACTGCGTCCCAGAGGAACAGTGTGGTTGCGCCCACGACGACGGACGCTACTTTGTGGTAAGTAACAATATTCAATATTTATGTATCTGGCAACAACTTGTTTCTGTACTAAAGTATCAAATGTTCCCTATGTCTAAGAATAGAAATAGTTCAGACATGTCTCTGTATCAAAAAAAATACTGTTTGTCTTTTCAAGCTACTTGCAAGTACTACTGAACATGTAAACCATATGTAAATATGAAGAGAGGACGTATTGCTATGTTACCATGTAACTGATTTACTCTTTCGATTGGAATAATTTTCTGTGTTTAGAGGTTTCTCTTAAGCCTTGCTTCACAGTCACTATGTATGTCCTCATTCGGTATTTGGATTATTATCTGTAAACTTACCGTAAAAACAAAAGAAAACTACCTTTCTCTTTCTGAGGTCGTCTTGCCTTCCCCCTCAATAAATCTCTCTGTGCATTATATAAAAGTTAAAAAGTTTTTATTTCAATTCACTTGTAACAAGACAATACATTGGCCACCCAGGCAGGAATCTTTTTGAAAACCGCCAATAGGCGAGATGTGTTTTTTTCTGGTTATATAAACAAACAAACAAACAAACAAACAAACAAACAAACAAGCAGCATGGCTGATTCCGGGTGCCCAAAGATACAACAATTAAGCATAACAATGAATTATATCAATACAATAAGCTAACAAGTACAACATTAAGATCAATCAATTAACAACATTTAAAAAGTTAAAGAGCCTAGCCAAGTAACGCATAGGGATTCGCCCATCTTCGTTTTCAATAGCCACACAACAGTACAATCACTACGTAGGGGGCTAGTCCGCTGGTAGTGGTGTGTGTATTTAACTTCCATCTTTCCCAAATGCTGAGTGCTAAGCAGAGAAAGCAGTATATACCAAGTCTTTAGTATGATTCGGCCGGGGATCAAACCTACGACCTACCGAATGCAAATGAGCACTCTACCCAATAATCCATTCATTGCACCGGTTGTGGTATATAATGATCCTATTATTATTATTTCTTTAGCTGGGAGAACGTTGGGCAGAAGAAGGCCAGGAGTGTGTCTGTGAAGAAGGGAATACGATTACTTGTGGTAAGAAATGTACACAGTTTAACCCCCATTCTTTTTCTCATTTTGTAAGTGCATTGTTTTATATGTTTACTGATATTTCATCTTCTTGTTCTTCTTCTTGATCAATGACCTGAAGCAGACGTCTCTTACCATGGTAACCGGTGTTGGGTTACATAATGTTGCAAGTGCCATGCAGAACTTAGTTTAAGAAGGGTTGCATGTTCACCATATATATGAATGAGTATTTGAGTAGGAATAAACAAAGCTTGTTAAGCTGGGCCATTTAAAGGTATAATGCCTTAAATTTATGAAATGTTCTAGTTTCATTTATATTTTGTCGTACTTGAGCTTTCTAGGTGAACTAAAACTTAATTTTTGACCACAGAGCTCGACAGGTGCCTCGACGTTGACTGTGGAGACAAGAAACGGGAATGCGTGAATGTTCCGGGCGGGTATGAGTGCCAATGCAGGCAACCCACCTACAAGGAAATTGCTGGGAAGTGCAGAGGTGGGGTATTATTGTACCAATACCTTCATTTGATTTGATTTGGCTTGATTTCCTACCCAGAGGCTATTTGAAAGTGCTAGCCCTGGTAGCTGGACACTATTAATATATGGTAATAACAGTTACAATGCCCATTCAAATATAATGCAGGTGACTTACAATGCTCAAACTTTGCTTAGATTGTAACGATTTTTGTTGCCATTCACAAAAGTACAACGTTGTATGTGGTTGGGCGGCATAGCATAAGAAGTTATAAATGTATTGTTATGATGTTGATAATGTAATTTTATCTTGACACATCCCATTCCAAGCAATGATACGATTTGGTGCTTTATACGGGCTTTTGGTACTTTTTTTTAGTAGGGGGGTATCTCGTTTATTGTATGATATTTTGTCTTAAGAATAACCTGTACCTAAACTAGACTAGAGTCTAAAACTCTTATATATGTGGCACAAGTTTACATATTGTAAGACCGCAATATAGTCATAGTTTAGGCTTTATCACTGCAATTTTTCATGAATTTTTTAATTTTAGGTTTTCTAACTTACACCGTGGCAACACGCATGCTGTCGCATGACTTTTACGACGAGCTGTACGACACAAACTCCAAAGAGTTTAGATCGCTTGTGCAGGAACTCAGGACAGTGGTAGGTTTTGAGACCATTGTTACTGACCTAAAGAACTGTTTTGAAACTATTTACGAATCAAATATTGTAGGATGCTTATCGTTAAATGAGAATTAATTATTTTTGCTTTAGTATGCCGCATAAACTAAACAATGTAAACTTGTAAATGTATAATCTTTATAATTATATTGTATTATTGTAAATGGCCTCGCAACTCAGCCTTTTAATACGGTTGCCAGGGGGCATGGTACGTATTGCTGCTTTTAAGAGCTGTCAAAAACAGGAAGTCTGTATACTACTACTACTACTACTACCTTTACTACTACTATTATTATTATTACTTCTACTACTACTACTACTACTACTACTACTACTACTACTACTACTACTACTACTACTATTACTACAACAACAACTACTACTACTACTACTACTACTACTAGTATTACTATTACTACTACTACTATTACTACAACTACAACCACTACTACTACTACTACTACTACTACTACTACTGCTGCTGCTACTACTGCTGCTGCTACTGCTACTGCTGCTACTATTCACGGAGACTCATTTCTTCCCAGCTACGAGACCTCTATGCCGAAGGAACGCTGACCAAAGACGAGTTTCTCGACATGGACATCCGCACGTTCCTACCGGGAAGTATCATCGCCCACTACAAGATCTTCCTGCCGGACGACAGCCCCTTGTTCCTGAGAGCTGGAGACGACGTGCCGTACATTCTGCAGGAGACCCTGAAGGAACGGGCCAAGGCTCACAACGGGACACATCTGCTCATAGAACACGAACAGGGACACCAGGTTTCAGGTACGTCTTTAAAACAAGAACATTGAAGCTCGACTTAAGCAGGCTGGGATAATACTCTCTCTCTCTCTCTCTCACTCAATCCAGGGCATCATCGCTCCTACGGAGGAACCCCTCCCTTGACTCGCTCTACTCTCGTATCAGCCTGGTATTGGGGCATGCATGGCCCAGGTGTTGCACAAGACTATCCCTCCACCTCGTGCAGGGCCACCCTCCACGTCTCTTTCATTCTCGGGGTGACTCAGTGACTATAAGTGTCCACTTGTTGCCTTGTAGTCTCGCTAGGATAATGCTAACCTTTCCCAAATTTGGCTGTTTATCATATTACCATCTAATAAACCGTCAAGTTCGCTTTGCATGTAACAGCCATGATTCCTTTTTGCGTCCCAATCATCAATACAAAACTTTCAAGTTCCATTTCGACAACCCATGGTTATGACTATGTTTTTTTTTTATATTGGTACATGCAGCCTGTTAATACATTAATGAAATTATCATTATGGAGCATTAGTAGGGAGTATCATGACAATTTTTGCAAATGTGAATTATCCCTTGAACCATCACATTTTCATTCAATACGTATGTGACAATATTAGTATTGTTAGTTAACAGATTTTATATTATATATAGAAACACTTTACATTTGGAACCTCATTTGTCACTATGATGTAACATTCCCTATGTATATACAATTGCACTACGTTCGGAAATGCATTGTTAACAGTAAAAACTAGCTACAGTGCACTGTGAACCAAGTAAAAGTGCACTATGAACCATGTAACACATTTAGTGCACTAAGCACCAAGTAACATCTAGCGTCAGTGTACAGTAAATAAGTCAGAATTGCCCTGATGAAGATGACAGAAGGTCATCGAAACGTCGACTGGTAAAACAATGGTTGTGATCAAAGAACTTGATGAAATACCTGATGAAATAATTTACGGACGTTTGCATTTTGTTTAGATTATGATGAGTGCGCGTCATCAGAGGACAACCACTGCTCGCCTTTCGCCACGTGTCAAAACATCATCGGGCACTACAAGTGCGCTTGCCAGGATGGGTTTGAGGACATATCAGCGGACTATGACGACCCACCAGGCCATGTGTGCAAAGAAGGTACGGCAACTGTAGTTATTTAAAAGAACAGTGTCCAACTTTATCGAGTTAAAAATACAAATTAAAAATAAAAAGACATGGTTACAGGCTTTTTGCCATCAGTACTGACCTCATTTGACGTTTCTATTTTTCCCCCTTCTTGACCTTCTAGTTACGGTGACGACCTCTCCAGTCATGTGGGTGGTCTTGGCTGTGGGCTTGGCTCTTCTGGCTGCAGTTCTCATACTGTTCGCTTGGCGCGTTCGTCTGGGGCGAGCAGAGAACCACAAGGACGTAGAAGGTGTGTGTTTAAAGTGCTCATGACACCAAAAAATTACCTTAGCTGATTGTAATTGACATAACTAGTATTACCTGGCTAACAGGCACATTTACAATAAATATGCACGGTTCTCTTGTTATATTCGAAATTCTAACGCCTTACCTTGGAAAAGTCAGCACAAGCTAGTACTGGCGGGTGATTTGCATGTCTACGTTTTATTTTTGCATGTTTTTATTTTTCCTGAGCTGACGTCATCAAGTGATGTCAGCTCAGGAAAAAGCACAGAAATGCAAAAATAAAACATAGAGATGCAATAGACATGCCCGAAGTGGGCGATTGGGAAGCTTGCTAGAGAGTCTCCAAAAAAAAAAAAACACTTTTAGAAGTCCGTACAAGCTCCGTTTCTCAGTCATCATGATTGGAACAAACTTCAAGTGACTAGATTGTATGTACACTTCCGATATTTGTATGTATTTCACAGACTTTTTTGGTGTCATGAGTACTTTAAATAGTCATGAATAGTGCAAAGGGAGCATGATCGTATCCAGAACCGTTCCTATCTTTAACTGTATAGGTGAGGATCAGTAACAGACAGTGTTACTCTTCCGGGTAGTTTTCGCGTATACAAGAACGTAGATTTGCCCAGTATTGTTTTGGATAAAGCACGTTTCTGGATACAGCAAACATCGTTTTGTGTCATTAAACGTTTTCGCAGTCTAGTAAAAAAAGGGAAATTTTGGGGCTAAAGACGTTTCTTTTTGTAACTATCATCTTTTCTTACATCTTTGATTGCAATCAGGGCAGTAAGGAAACATTCATTTGTTTTAGTCATCTACTTAGAAAATAGAATGTGCCAATAAATATACCTATGATTCAGATGATACTTTTTTATGAAATCTCATTCCCGATCTATTATAATAACTTGTAGTAACAGATAAAAAAACTGAAATTGGCTGCCCACCAGTATCTTAGCGTTCTCTTAATATATAATATCTGATTTCTAAGTGATGTGAACATGGAATTCTTTTTTCAATTCACCAGGATATAAGAACATCGGAAGTTCTCCGAGGATGTTGACCACGAACACAGCCGAAGTTGTAACCGAAGAGGACTAATAATGACGACAACAAACGGACAAACACACGACAATGATATGGAACTATAATGAAAGCGTATTTCATTTATCTTATTGCCGTCTTGTAGATGCACCTATATATTACTCTTATTTCCAGTCATTTTCCTTAAAACACTGATATTATAATCATTTCCATAATATAGAAGATATATCATTTCTTTGTTTAAACCTATTATACACCTTTCCTGATGTATTTATACGCATTGCGATGTTAAGATTTTACTACAATGACCGGAATAGATAATCTATTCGACTACAAACTTATCAGAACATATTGAAATTTATGTAAAGTTAAAGTTGACCTTGATTATACCCCTTTAAATTGTCCAATTTTACCTTAACAATTTCTAATGTTAACACTTGAAAGAAATCATTTGGAATAATCATTTTTAATCGAACTTTTGTTACGAATTGTTGGAATTTATACATAACAAATTATATCATATTCAAAAATAATATATAATAAATATATTGATGTTATTGTTCTGTTAGATTATTCTCATATCTGTTTCCTCCATTGCTTCATAGAGATTCACTGCAATAAAATTGGCATCACCTGATATTTTGATATCCATGTGTTATTCATGTTCTTTATTACTTTGTACTAATCATGGAACTAACGCATCGTAGTGCATCCATGGGGTAGAACAAAAGAAAACAAGAGTTCTGAGATCTCATACCTCCGAAATATGGGCTTGCTTTGTCATACTTTATCATGTCCTCATTAATTATGCGAACAACATCTACATTTACATAATATATGCACAGTGGTGCATATATTTAAGTAACTAACACATGTCACGAGGTATAAAATTCTCATCATTCGCCAATAAGGAGTCGCAAAATGTTCACATTAGTTATGCAAATTAGGTCACCATTTGCATAATTGGTATCTGTTGATGTTCCGCCTGCCACAGATTAAATAGATTACATGTATAGCAGTACCATTATATAAAACAGGGAGGCGACAAAAATATCCACCAAAAGCATGATCTTTATTCATCTTTAATAATTCTACATTGATTTCTACAAATTATCGTAAGGAAACCTTTACATCTGTAGACTGTTTCGCACATTGTATTAGTACTTTCTTTTTGTCTGAATTGTCCTTCCGTAAATATTAATGCAACTTCTAATATCACATTAGATCCAAAAGCAATGCAAATTTGAAAAAATAAGGAAGTCATCTACTACGAGCTAAACAATGTTTTTAGAAATATTTTCCGTACCTCTATATTTACTTGAGCGGAATTAGAAATTGAAATCTACACAAAGAAAGTATATGTTAAAACGCTTTAAAGAACAAAATAATATGATCGTACTAAGCAACAAATTCTTAATTAGTATAGTAGATATGATCATGGTCAACGTATAGATTGTACATGTAAATGAAAAAAATTCTAGCAGCGAACTTTAAACATTACAAAGAACAAGATAATATGATCGTTCTAAGCAAAATAATTAATTATTATAGAAGATATGATCATGGTCAACTTGGTATAATAGATTGTACATGTAAATTGAAAAATATATTTTCTAGCATTGAACTTTAAACGCTTAAAAGAACAAAAGAATATGATCATACTAAGCAAAACATACTTAATTACATGCAGTGTAGAAGATATAACCATTGTTAACTTGGTATAGATTGTACATTCAAGTGAAAAAAAGCTTTTGTAGCAGTGAACTTTAAACGATACAAAGAACAAAAGAATACGATCTTACTTAGCAAAAAATACTTAATCATTATAGAAGATATGATCATGCTCAAGTTGGTATAGAATGGAACATGTGAATAAAAAAGAAATTGTAGCAGTAAACTTTAAACGCTACAAAGAACAAAAAATATTACCATATTCTTATATACAAGTAAGCAAAGAATACTTATTTTGATAGAAGATATCATCATGGTCAAACTGGTATAGAGTGAATAAATATTATGTAAACGAAAACAAAAACTTTTGTAGCAATTAACTCTTACTACAAATAACAAAAAAATGACGTGGGGTCGTGTGGCGTATTGGTAGAGTGTTCGACTCGGAACTAAGAGGTCCCGGGTTCAAGTCCTGACATGCTACAGATCTTTTTCCCCTGGAAAAGGCACTTTACACGACTTTCCTTACTTCGCTCGGGTAAAAATGATTATTGTATTGTCCTCTGTGTTGATGCTGGTATTAATGTAAGTGGAAAAAACTTGAGTTTGCCGTCACCACCTCTTGTGATTACATGTTTGAATATAAAAAATATCATCGTATTAATTAAAAATACTTAATTATTATAGAAGATATGATCATGGTCAACTTGATGTAGATTGTACATGTAAATGAAAAACAACTTTTGTAGCAGTCCCAATCCTTAAGTATCTCACTAATAATCTTTAAGATTTTAAACGTTAGATCGTCTTCACTTGGTAGGAATCATGATGAATATAGGTAAGAAAACACTAATGGCATTTTTTTTTATATTTAAAACTTCTAATCGTTTAATAGGTTTTCAAATAATTTACCACTATTCAAATTGATTTTTATAGTTACGACTTCATTCTTTGCTCGTTCAAAATGCATCATGGATGGTATTGTTAAATTAAAAACACTTTCCTTATCAATTTAACAAATAGACAAGCTTGTTTTATTCCTCAATAATATGAACTGTATTAAAATGAAGCAGTGATTACACAAAACAACCAACGTTTCAGTTAGATTAACAGTCACGTAACACTAACAGCAAATGCAGCAGATGGCTTCACCACTTCCCCCGTGCGAAAAATTGATCCATACCCTTCCCGCTCAAATTGACTGTTTCTAAATCACCCCTTTCCAAAATATGAAGTGTTCCAATAGTCTATGCCCCAATACAGCAATGGAATCTTCCAATGTCTTCTGCATGCTGTTTGAACATGTAGAACCCTGGTCGAACCCGAGTGTTCTATTTTGATCTGTCAGTTGGGGATATGGATTTTTAAGCTACAATGGCTGTGTTCATTCAAAATAAGGTAAATACAAGTATTTTAAAGGATTGAATCTAAATAGTAAAAACTATAGTCTAAGCATTTGGTGCCAAGCTACATTTATGGTGAATTGGTTTTCTTTAGCACATCGAAGCCAGAAAATGTACATTTTTGGTAAAAAAAAACAACAAAAGACCAATATTACGTGATTTTAAAGTGTCAAACGCCAAAAGCATTCAAAACGGTCTGTGGGATTGTGTTTAAGGACCTCCCATACCAAATGTCAGTACATTATGGCACAGGATTTTGGTCCGAAAATAGCCAAAAAGCCCCATATTTATACATATTAAAACTTTTTATACATGTGTCCAAGGTATCGTTATACCAAAGTTCAGGTAGTTTGGATTAAAGATTAGGAAACAGCATCCATTTACATTTACATTATTGTCCTAAAATATCCAAAAAGCCCTATGTTACACAATTTCAAATTGCCTTGAAAACCATGCTGTAAACTTGTGTCCAAGGTATCGACATACTAAATTTAAGGAAATTTAGTTTTATTACCAGGGCACCAGATCTCAATTTTTTTTTTTTGCATTAAACCTCCCCCCCCCCCACAAAAAAAATTCAAGCACTTAACGTAAAAAAAAAATCTCAATTATAGTGCAGAAATCAATAGAACACAATCTTGTAGACCTCGTTTGCCCCGGGGCCTCCCTTACCGTCCGGTAAACAGGCGGTAGACGGGCCGAACTTCTGGTAAGTCTGCAGGGCATTGGCAGACGAAGCGCACCATCCGCCATTCTAAACACGGAGTGCAGAAAGGGCAAAATGAAAAAAAATAAGTCCGAAATGAACTAACAGAAAGATGAAGCAAAAGTAAAAAAAAAAAAAACATCGAATAGTAGACAACACATAAAGGGGAAATGAATATTCCATTAAAAAGAAGAAAAATAAATCCAATTATAAGTAACACCCTTTTCCCTTTGTCTATCATGAAAGTTCATCTGTGTTGGTAGTTATATGTTTTAGGTTAAAACTTTTGGTCCAACTTAAAATAGATTCTCTCACCTAGAGCTTTCCACCTGTCACTCTGGTCTTCCTCAGTAGGCTGACCCAGTGAAGCTTGTCACGTGGCTTCTTTGAAAGGTGACGTCAACACTGGGGTCAACATTGAACCGCGACGGGGGCCGACATCGTCTACCAGATACCTTTAAGCATTGTTGACGTCACAATTTAAAGAAGCCACGTGAGAATTTTTTTGTGTTGGACCAAAAGTTTCTTTCTTTGTGTTTAGTCATTTACAACGTATGTTTTATAATGAAGGCAGTCTTTTTGCCAAACACAATTTTTATTTGCACGCTCGCATTAGTTTTTAGGTTACCATATGATGGTATACATTTGATCAAATCAACATGGCCTAAGGCGTACCTGGACAGCGAACACGGTGTATCCTCTGTCTGCGGCAGCGTCCCGACACTTCCTGATGGCGTCAGTACGTGCATGGTAATTACTTCCGTCTAGGATGGGGTCTAGACCTTCCAGTGTCGGGATGGCGCGGTCCATAGTGTCCCTCCAACATCCGAGACGCTGCAGCTGACTACAGGCAGTCTCAATCATCAGGGAACCTAACAGGTAGGTGTATATCGGTTGTACGTTCTTAAGGAATAACTTGCATATCCAAATGAAAAAAAAAACCGTTACGCTAGGTTCAACTAGCGTTTCTTTTTATAACGATAAAGTGGCTATTGTCTCCCTGGATAACCTAATTTTTTAAACATACAATTTAATTCCAGAACAACCTGTAATCGTATTTTCTGTCTTTCCGAACACAAGAGCTATCAACGATCTAAAATTTGTGACCTTCACATCACAAGATCACTTAGATCAGGAAATCCTGCTACGGAGCTATAACAACTCGCCAAGGGGCCCAAACCCTTATTATTTCGAGGGTAAAACCAAATTACAAACACAAACACAAACACACACACACACACACACACACACACACACACACACACCGACGCTACAAATAACACAACCCTTTTGTCCAATGTAATCATTTATAGAATATGAAATACATTAAATTTAAATCATTTGTAAGAACTTACGCGTTAGAATCATGTAGACCTCGTTTGCCCCGGGGCCTCCCTCACCGTCCGGTAGACAGGCAGTAGACGGGCCGTACTTCTGGTAAGTCTGCAGGGCATTGGCCGACGAAGCACACCATCCGCCATTCTAAACACCGTGCGGAGAAATTGCAACGTGTAAAACTTTAAATCCAAAAAAAAAAAAATATCAGAATTGGACTGGATAATAAATGTTTCAATTTCAGAAACAATACATGGATTCTATTTTAAAAATCCAAATATCTATGTCTGTGTGTATAGTCGCTTGTTAAACTTTCATGACCACGTTGATTTTATGTTAAAGGCAAATTTTTGATAAACCTTTTTTTCCCTTCTCTCGTTTGCATTAATTTTGCGGTTTCGAGAGGTTGTTAGCCTTTAGTTCAAGAAGATGAACTTTATTGACATAGCAAACGTACGTACAATGCTATGGATGAATCAGCATGCTGACTTTGGTCTCGCATTTATACTAACTGTTTAATGTTACTTGCCTGAACATAGTGCTAAATTATTGTTATTTTACTGTAGTTGAACTTTTATTATAAAGCTTGGTGTAATTCAGCTGAAAGACCAATCTGCTGTGCTTTAACAATAAGCCAATTTGTAAACAATAAGGGTGACTGCATTCTTGAATGAAGTCGAATTTATGTACAGCATGGAATGTAAAAAATTCAGTTGGGCAATTCAATTCAAGTTCAATTCAATTCTTTCATTTCTCTTTATCAAGATACCAAACATCACAGACAAACATGGCATACAATGTTGCCTGAATGGCGTTGATATTTACAAAATGTCAAATATTATATATACAAAATGTAAAAATTCATGTATTTACAATAACTATAAAAACAGTACATTTACTGTACAACCCAGATGTTTACAAGGTCCATTATCTTGTACCAGACTTTATCTGTACAGTCTGGTTATAGAGTCTGATTGACTGGTGAAGGAAAGAGTTCAAGCGGAGAGAAGGATGAACAGCTTTGTGCTTTTATTATTATCTAGTCAAAAATACTGCCTAAGGCCCACCTGGACAGCGAACACGGTGTATCCCCTGTCCGCGGCAGCGTCCCGACACTTCCTGATGGCGTCAGTACGTGCATGGTAATTACTTCCGTCTAGGATGGAGTCTAGACCTTCCAGTGTCGGGATGGCGCGGTCCGAATAGTCCCTCCAACACCCGAGACGCTGCAGCTGACTACAGGTAGTCTCAATCATCAGCGGTGTGGTCAGTGAACCTAGGAGGTAAAGTAGGACACATCTTTTGTGAGTTCCTTTATTTCTTTTTGTTTTTGGCGCGTCTGTTTGTGTGTGTGTGTTTGTTTGTTTGTTTTTCGCACATTTTTAGTCAGCATTACTTTAGAACGCCAAAGGTCAAGGTCAAATAGGGGCCTCCTGGTGGTTGACCTTGGTACTGCAGGACTTCCGGTTTTGTAAGGCAGGGAAAACAGATGTGCCGGTTATGCAACAAAACACCAGCGTTCAGCGCGCCGGTTTGATTAATGAGCTTCTCCCTCTGGAATAGGCTGATCTACATATTTCAGGCCGGGCCAAAGGTGCTACTGTACTAGCCGTGTGCTTGAAAACCAAAAGCCTGTGTTATTTTGTTCCGTACTGTAGTATACTGTGTAAAAACATTTACAAAAACTCATATATTTCATGGAGGTATGAGATCTCTGACTTCTTGTTTCTTTTGACTTTTTCAATGGGGCAAAACACAATAGAGGGAACTCTGGAACATAAATATACGTTTTAAATTTAAATGAATCACATGTTTGTTTTACCTGCAAGTGGCTGAGTGATGCTCGGATACTTTGTTGTGCCGGGCGGGCCGACTGAAAGTAGGGACGAGCCAACAGTTTCGGTTGCCCAGTTCTTCCGTGTAGGCTCAACTAGCCCCATGCCATCTCCTTCTCCCGGAAACCAAGCTAAAGCGAAGAGAAACACACATCAGTTCTTCCATAACTAGAGTTCCACGAGCTCATACCTTCACAAAAAGATGTTAATCTTTATGACTGACAAATTATAGATGTTCCCCCTGATTATGCAAATAGGATCCTCATTTCCATTAACAAAGAATGCCATTCAAGCATTTCCTCATAAATTATGTAAAATGAGTTTCTTATTTGAATAAGTTATATTTAATGATGTTCACCTTCACTTAACTTTCAAATACCCTATGTATAAAATTCTAGGCAGTTACCATTGATGACGTACAACATTTTCTCATTAAGTATTAATTCTATCATGTAATGCAACTGATTTATAGAATATCCTCATACATCCATATCTGCATAATTGTTACATAATTATGCCAAGCATCACTTAAACTACCTACACACCAAAAATTATGACGATCTGTCAATTCAAACTGTCAAACGGTCTGCAAACTTCATTTTGCAGACTGGTCGTTATAACTTCATTATACACCAGCACATTCTGTACTTTCTTGTTTTCTCTGAATTTTATTTGTACCTATGATATTTTGTTTTTGTTTTAATGATGGTACTATAATAATGTATATGTGGAGGGGCGATGGCCTTGATAAATATATACCTTTTGCTTAATCCTTTCACAAAAAAATTGAATAATATAAAATAAAATCATAGCAAAATAAAATAACATAAAATAAGATAAGATAAGATAAGATAAGATAAGATAAGATAAGATAAGATAAGATAAGATAAGATAAGATAAGATAAGATAAGATAAGATAAGATAAGATAAGATAAGATAAGATAAAATAAAAAAAAATTTTGGCATAGTTGAAACAATTGCATGCTGATATTAACGTACCTGGCTTCACCTGGAAAATACGCTGCTCCAAGAAAGTTGTTAAAGTTCGGTTTAGTTCGCTGGCCAGGTCACGCCTCAAGGTGTCAACAGCGTAGGACAGTCGTGATATTGCCTATAAACGTCATTTTTTGTTAAAAATTATAGAATTTGTAAATAGTGTGCAGAGCAGGCAGTTGAGAATAAAGAACACACAGAATTTGCCAATGCCCTCGAAAGCACCGAAATAGATTTTATGTTCAAATAGTCACCAAAATGTTTATTTGCTTTATTAATCATTTAAGCCTTTTAATCTCCTACAATTCAAACATTTTTCAAATTGTTAGGCATCACATAGTATAACTCAACTGCACACAGAACAAAAACCAACAATAACTATATTAGAAGAAAACATCGTACAGTCAATGTCCTTGGTACATTGTATTAAATCATTATCATGTTTTTTTATGATTACTTGTACCTAACCAGAGCTAGGTACTCATTGCCATCTGAGCGAAGTGAGGAAAGGCTGTCCCGCTCCTAACGCTACGGCACAAGGTCTGTGACGTAGCTTGGAATAATCTATGTAACCTTTCCTAGAAAATAGCCTTTTGTTCTTTTCAAAGGTATTTGTCAAACGGCATACGCGGCGAGTTTCACGGGCGAGTACAAAGTCCTTTCCCAGACTAATCATGGCATTCCTTTTTTTATATTTTTGGGATGCAATTTTAGAGACATAGGCTCAAAAATTGGTATGGGGTAAAAGTATAGCATTTTTTGACAACATGTTGAGGTAATTTAAATGGCAGCAGAAAACTCAAGCAAACATATTACCTGGAAGTAAAATTGACGACTACAAAAGACTCACATGTGTTAAAACACCGTGTAAAAATGTTGGGATCAGTTTTGACACGACTGGACCACCCATAAACTTCCGAGAATAACTCAATCAAAAATGTTCCACTCTCAGTAAAAAAAAAACGTTTCAGAAGATATAAGACATATATGCAAACATACTCAGAGAAGGGATTTCGTTTTTAACAAGAAATGTCAAATTGGTAAAAATGTATATACGCCTGGGGTCAGTTTTGACCCCATACGGTATACGTAGTTTGGGGGTAAATCTCAAATATGTTCGTTTTACTTTTGTATTTGTAAAGTGACCCCTACTAAACGTTTATCGGGTTAAAATGGTTCACCTTTTGTTCCTTAAGGCACACCGACTAAATTGTATGGATGACATCCACGCGCGCATTGATTTTCGCCTGTTCTCAAAAAAAGGACGTCCTCCGAGGCGCTGGCCTGGCTCTAGGCCTGGGTAGTCCATGATAGTTAGCGACAATAAGGAGCCGGGGGTAACTCTGGAGGACAGCACTCATCAGGCTGCCGAAGCTCCACGATTTAAGAACTCAGTACATACATGCCGATTCATAAATTCCACAAAAAGCCAGCATGCTCCGGCTTGTGGTATACGTCGCTATATGGTCTACCTCAAATTCACAATACCAGCTTTGTATTCCTGAAGTGTAGTACCATTTTTATTTTTGTTCGAATTTTTTTTTTCGCCCGCGCACACTAGTTTGGGGGTCTCCAGAGGATGTCATCCATAAAATTAAGCCAGTGTGGCCTAACTAGAGGTCCCAAACTGTGTTCTACCACCTTACCTCCTGGTTCATGATTGTAAGTGTGAGCCCCATGGTGACCAACACAAGCAGCACGGCGATGCCGGCAGACATGGGGCCGTATTTTGAGCGGATGAAGCCTCGGAGAGTACGGTGGCCACGTGCTTTACGCGGATTCGTACGACCTGTTGGGTTATATATCACTGATTCATTCCTCAGACAGTACAGTTAATGTAGTAGTAGTAGTAGACTGGTTTATCATTTGCAACATTGCAGGCTTGCATGGCAGAAATGGAGTGTGACGGTGAGCTCACTACCCTAATCGTGTGTGTTTGTATGTGAAATAGACGGGAAACATAGTTCTCTTCGGAGCTTGCGAAGAAGAGAACCTTAAAATCCATCATGAATGGTTCAACAACTTGACAATAAATGGTAAAACACTATTCTTAAACCATGAAGTTCTGCAGATAAGCTGCGTAAAGTTGTCCTTTGTTCTTAGTTCTCTGCGCTGCCATGTAGGCTTCCTCGTTTTAGCTATAGACATGGCAAAGTTCACAAAGACGTTACGGCGTCTCGGGAACAAGGGGGTAAGTGACAGTTGTTCTAGTGCTTTGCCATAACAACATTGTTTCTGCTTATGATTGTCTTGCACGCCCTCTTTTGTACTGCTTCTATGTACTTTGAGTTGTAAGACCTAATACTTTAACAGTAACAAAGTAAATACACAATGCCACCATGTCCCGGCCATTTTAGCTGATTGTGTCAATTAAAGTTTTTCAGAATAGCTTTATAAAACCTTTATGGACGACACTCCGTACCATAAAATAGTAAATTGCATTTAACAATTTGGGGCTGATGACAATCCAAACATGATTGTTTTAAATGTGGACAAGGTATGGTATTGTGCTTCAGTTTTGTCTTTCGGTGGGAGGGGTACTGTATTAAGCTTTGCCAGTTTGTTGTTGAATATGTTTTTTTTGTCTGTTTTTTTTTTAATTACATATTGATGTCGTACAAACTTATTTGCTTGCCGTACTTGTAAGTGAATAAAATTATCTAAAACTCAATATGAATATAGGTTGGAATATGTTTGCTCAGGCCATCTATTTTAGTAGTTCCGAAAAAAAAATATGCATTTTGCCCAATCATATTGCCATATCAATAAAGTGAACATTTCCATACGTATATTGACTTAGTTTTTTTTACCTTATACTTTGATTATTTGGTCATCCTGGGATAGTATGTGTGTTGAGGCCAACTCCCTGTAGCTCAACAACTACTTATTGTACGGTATAACCACCAATTTATAGAGGATGGTGTACTAGTAAAATTGAATCACACGAACTCCTTTGTCAGTCTGTTGTAATGTTACGCCATTGCGTTGTAATTTATGTGACCTTTTGGCTAAGAAGAGGAAGAAGGTGCTCTTGTCCGAGCGTGGTGCCCAACTCCATTTCTGCAGCCCTTGGGCGACACACAGTCGTGCAATGCACTACAGCAGGGGGCTAGTCCACTGGTAGTGCTGTGTGTTTGACCTTCCCACTCTCTTTCTCATATGTGCTGAGTGCTAAGCAGAGAAAGACGTATGTACCATTTTGAAAGTCTTTGGTATGGCCCGGCTGGGTTTGAACTCACGACCTCCCGGTTACAAAGCAAGCACTCTACCATTTGAGCTATTGCACCGGTTGTAGGGCCTTTTGGCTAAGACAGTCGAAATCACTTAACTGTAAAACTCGGAGGTTTACCTTAGAACTTGAACACAAAAAGGGTCTATGATAGAATATTCAAGTCGGCTAAGACTCATGTTGCCCATGACAACAATACTGACGTCAAAATGACGTTGTGTATATTCAAGCCAACATCATGGATAATTATTCTTATTTATTGAGAGAGACGTTTTTCAGGACGTATTCTAAAAAGACAATGAAAATAGAATGGAATTGTTTAAATGGATGTTTGTGTAAGAATATTTAGAAATTAATACAATTTTAGTTTTCAACCAGATGGACCAAGTTTGACTTTGGAGTACATTTTCACAACAGGTACCAAAATACCAAAAAAATACATCCACAAGTACTCACATTATAACGATGATTTTAATACAGGGACATGCTACAGCTGCTCCACCGAATTCTACATATCTTTCTAACAAAAGCAATTAAACTTTACGATAAAGTCTGTCACAAACGTTACCTGCAGAACCGTACGATGAGTCGTGTTTTACCGCCTCTCCTTCTTCGTACGGGTACCTGTCTGAAGATGATTCTTGCCCATCTTGCCACTTGCCAGAAACACCGTAGGCATGGCGGACATGCCCGCCCGAGCCACTCTGTTTGGTAGCGGGTGAAGGGGACCGCTGTCCGCCGCTCAAACCTCGGCAATGCGCCGGGAGAGAATTTCGGACGGGCTCCGCCTGCTCGTACATTTTGACACTGTTCGCAGAAGACAGACACACGAGCCTATAGCTATGTCTCTAAAATTGCATCGCATGAATATAAAGAAGGAATGCCAAGATTAGTCTGGGAAAGGACTTTGTACTCGCCCGTGAAACTCGCCGCGTATGCCGTTTGACAAATACCTTTGAAAAGAGAAGCAGACTATTTCCGATGAAAAATATTAATTTTGTAAGGGCTGCAAAGATTATTCCAAGCCACGTCACAGACCTTGTGCCTCGGCGTCGGGATTGGAACCGCCTTTCCTGACTTCTCTCAGATTAAAATGAGTACCTAGCTCGGATTTACGGGCGTCTGTTTGGATCAGGCGTTAAATAAAGGTCCCGGGGACATCCACACCCAGTGCACGCACTTTAAGAACCCACCACACCTTTTGTTAAATCTGAGTAGGGGCATACGCTGGTGTGCGATGGTCCAAATCATACTGTCTGGGAGTTGGTGGTTCACTTCAAATCAACCATCCGAAGGCCTAGCGAAACCCCGTCTCGTATTAGCCACACGGTGAATTATGCTATGGCCTAGACAGGAAGAATGGTGTAAATTGGCACACCGATAGAAATCATTATCAAATAAATAAACAAACAAACAAACGCAGCCGTGAGACGAAACCCTCCTAATTTATAATACAGTGATAAAAAATTATTTGGTCTATCTTTAAAGTACATATTAATGTCATAAAAAATTGATTTGTTTGCCGCCCTTTTTTTTAAGTAAGTAAGTTAAATTATCTAAAACTTAATATGGTTATGGGTTGGAATATCACGGCGGTCTGTCAGTACGGTATTCTTTCCCATTGCTAGGCGCGTTCTAAAAGGTATCGGGTTACAAGACGCTATTTTGGCCGATTTTGGCCTACCAGTAAAACACTTGAAAATAAACAAAAAGGATTTAATGGTAAATTTCATCAAATTAAAATGAAATTATTGCCTTAACATCCTTTTAATATTAGCTGTTTATGTTAAATCACTGATTTTTCAAAATTTCGCTCCGAAAGACGATTTTTTTCGGGTTTCCGACCACAAGTCATGTCATATTTTTAGGCAAACATCGTTTTAACCTGACTACAGATATTACCCCAGATTCCCGATTTTTATATTTTTCGACGACTAGGAATAAGATCAAAAATCGTGTTTTAGGGATTTTTTAATTTCTGATTTTAAGTCTAGTTTTTGTCGACATATTGGTGAAAAAAATGATTTTTTTTACATTTTTTCGCACTAAATTACCCATAATTCAAAATTGAGGCAATTTTTCAAAAATCCCTAAAACACGATTTTCGGGACAACCGTAACGGTCATTTTGAGCCGTGAATGGGGTATGCTGGACTCTCCATGCTTGCAGGTTAAAACGAGTTTTGCAGACATGTCATATCGACCAAAAGTCTGCATTGTGTTATTCATACTGGCGTAAAGAATCATTACAGTATTCAAGGTCACCCAAGCATACGACAGTAGCTTCGCTACATGTTACATGTCCACAAAAAATGATAGCGGACATGTATTGTCCACGAAACTGTTTGTATCTATAGAAAAGTGTTGTTTTGTATCTGTTGCACGGCGCGGAGGCAGAAAGGCTTGTTTTGCCGCTTTATTGTAAATGACCGCGGGTGACCCCGAAATAGAACGCGGGTTCGATTCGAATTGCCCAGATCGAACACGATCGAACACAGTTCGGGTTCTATGGCATGTGGGAACTTTGCAACCCAGATTTTACCACCGTGTATATTAGCTTAGGCCCTTATTCAACTAGTCTCGAAACAAAATATACATTTTTGCATCTTGATTTGCAAATGTTTCAAGCTTCCTTGTGGGGCATTAGGGTTAGGGTTAGGGTTAGGGTTAGGGCAACCGAATGACCAAAGGAGCAAAGTTTCGTATCTTGGGTAAGGAAATGATTCCATTATTTTAGAACAGCTTTCCGTTCTGAAATATCGCAGTTGGTTCTGTATCAATAATAATAAGTGTTAATTGATTAAACGCAATGTTAGGCGTTATTAGGGCAATCGAAAGACCCAGGAGGCAAAGTTTGATATCGTTCGAAAGGAAATGACCCTAGTATTCTAGAACGGCTATCTGGTCTGAAATATCGTCTTTAGCTTAGGATTTAGGGGGATTTGAAGTTTCAATGCGTGGCATTTGGGTTGGGGTTAGGGCAACCAAATGACCAAGAAGACAAAGTCTGGTCTCGTTGGTAAGCAAACTGTTCCAGTACTCTACAACAATAGTGACTATTTCATTCCGGCGATCATTTTATTCATACGATGAGTTTTTGAGAGGATTTCCAAGAAAAATTTTTATTCAATGACATGTCGACAAAGAGAGCAGTTTTTTTCTACGATTGCAGTCCATGTTTTCAAGAAAAAGTCTTGGACCTTTAGTGCTTTACATAAAAAGTGGACATAAAAGTGGACCCTTGCATAAAAAGTGGACCAAAAAGTGGACCTTTGAGCCTTTTTTTTGGGGGGGGGTTCTTCCGAACCCTCCGACCCCCCCTGGCTATGGGCATGTCAAGGTAACATAGTTTACAATAATTCAACAATCAAGTAGCTGCTTTGACATAACTCATTTACGATCAAGTGGTCTGTGGCTTTTAAACAGACAAGGAACCACTTACTTTGGGGGGTATCTAATTATCAGCTATGGCTCAGATGATATTAGGTTAGCAAAACAAGATTAAGAAGAAAAAAAAAATCTGGGAAATTCAATTATGACTGCATGGCTGATACTATATATGTAGGCCCATGTTACGTCCTAATCAACATAGGCCTGTTTAAATTTTTATTTATTTATAAACACTGTCATCAGAGTGCTTAATAAGAGAGTTCCTTCAACTAAATCACAACTTTTGATGCACCAAGAGCAAATCGTTAAATTATCGTTGGTCAGTTAAAAGTGGTGTTTTGTCGTTAGTTCCCACTAAGGCCACACCGACTTAATTTTATGGATGACATCCTCTGAAGACCTTCAAACTAGTGCGCGCGGGCGAATAAAAAGAAAAATCCGGCCAAAAATAAAAAAAAAATGCTACTGAACCACAGGAATACAAAACCGGTATTGTGAATTTTGCGCATTACATAGCGACGTATACGACAAGCCGGCAAATGCTGGCTTTTTGTGGAATTTATGAATCGGCACTGTACGTATTTACTGAGTTCTTGAGTCGTGGAGCTTCGGTAGCCTGGGCGCCGTCCTCCAGAGTTACCACCGGCTTTATTGTCGCTAACCAGGCCTAAAGCCAGGCCAGAGCCTCGGAAGACGTAATTTGTTTTTTTCTTCATTTTTTTTTGTGAGATCAGGCGAAAATCAATGCGGGCGCGGATGTCATCCATAAAATTAAGGCGGTGTGGCCTAAGGTATTTTCATTTGCGATTGACATTTTATTACATTAGCGTTGTCAAGCATAGCAGTAAAGTAACCAAGTCCGTGATAATTAGATTGTTTTTCCCATTCATTTGCAAATGACCTTGATGACGCTAGTCAAGTCTCCATGCCCACAGTATAATGTCATGTGAGCTGCACACGCATTTGGCGGCCAAGTGGACGCCAACACACTACCAAGTTGGTACATCGGCAAGCTTTTTAAGGTACGGTAAATTATACTGTAATTTTTTGGTCACATTTTGCACGGTGGTAAAATCTGGGCTGCAGAGTTCCCACATTTCATAGAATCCGAACTGTGCTAGATCGTGTTCAATCTGGCCAAAACATACGATACAAAGTCACGTTTCCGGCGATTTACTGCGCACTTACTTAGACTCTGGTCAGATTTAAACTCCGACCCGGAACCTTATTTTCAAATGTTTTACGGTTAACCCAAAATTGCGTCTTGTAACCCGACACTTTATCGAACGCCCCCAGCAATGGGAATGAATGCCGTAGTGACAGACCGCCGTGTTAAGCATTAATTCATTGTCATACTAATAAGAACGTAAGTATGTTCCTGATTTTGGCTTACGATGTTCAAGAAAAGAACACGGAAACATTTGTATCGGTAACTCACCTGAAAAGCAAACCGTGAGATTTGTTACAACTGTTTCGTTAGATCTCGGTAATCGATTCATTTACATGTTGATGTACATGTAAGAAGGTATTGCATATCCTTGTGATTTCGTCTGATGAAGTATTAGAAAAAGGGGAAGAGAATAAGTTGTGTCTTAGACAATTTGAAGGTCAAGGTACTATAGTTTTCACTAGTTGAACAACCAAGAAGGTTATTTTAGACAACCCATTTACGGAATAATGGCCTGTGGCCTTCAACAGACAAAGAACCTCTACTTTGGAACATATCTAATTATCAGCAATAGCTCAGATAATATTAGGTTAACAAAACAAGATTAACCCCCAAACACCAAGCGGTGTCTATTTGGGCCCAAGGCGTATATTTTTATGTGCTATTTGAAAAGTTTTTATTCCAAAAAACTCAAATAGCACATAAAAATATACGTCTAGGGTCCAAATGGACCCCGTTCGGGTGTTTGAGGGTTAATATAGATATTACAATAAAAAATATGTGAAATGAAAAAAAATGTCAATATTTCTAATTTTTAGTCTCCTCTCTAATATAGAATGGCGGGAAAGTGTGCGGTAACCATGGTGATGATGATGAGTCTTGTCTGTGTTCTGAGAGACCAGACCGGCGTGTCGTCTGCACCAGTGGAACCTGCTGAAGAATCAGACGGTAATAACAATAATATATTTTTTTATATTCCAACTTCTAATAACAAGACTTGGTGACGGCACACTCAAGTTTTTTCAACTTATATTAATGCCGCCACCAACACAGAGGACAATACAATACTCATTTTCACCTGAGCGAAGTGAGGAGAGTCGTGTAATGTGCCTTTCCCAAGGGCACAAAATCGGTGGCATGTCGGGACTCGAACCCGGGACCTCTTGATTCCAAGTCACGCAACCTGCCGTTGCGCCACACGACCCCACACGACCCCACAGGCTAGAACTGGCTAATTAATAATCGACTGCATGTTAAAACCCTTGTCCTGCGGAGCACAACAATTGTTGTTCTGTACAAACAGTGGCATCTATATAGTACCCTGTATAGGTACGATTTGGGGGTATTTTTCGTGCAACACATCACACCGCAGCAAAATGCAAGGAATGCGGAAATAACCATGCCACTGCAGGGCCAAAAAAAGGCTGTCTCTGATCTGATTAGGACATGAAATTATTGAAAAATGTTGTGCCAGGAATGCCAGCAGGACAAGGGTTAAACACGTTCCAAGACCTATACTGATCCTTTTCTTAATCAAATCTGTAGGAATGCTGCAGTATGCTAAACAGGTCGATAAACTCAGGGCCGACCAGACGATAATGAGAGAGACAATGACAGCTTTCAAAGGTATGTTGGGTAAACATTATAGTAAAAAATCACTGTGAATTTGTAAATTTTCTTTTTCAAGATTTCAAGATAACTTGAATATTTGATTTGTTTTGCCATGTTTTGTTCATATATGTTTCAATAAAAAAACATCACCCCCTATATATGTTGGAGCCGTAGCGAAGCCGCATTGCACATGTATAGCTACTAGAAAAAAAATCCTAAAACCATGCTTCACCTCTAATGAGGATAACTAACAACAAAAATAACAACAAGACTGACAATGAAAACATACATTGCCATGGTGACGGTGGTTGCTGCTAGGGTTATTGTTTGCATGGCACTACCATCATTTTATGATTTTGAGGAAGACTTGCAATTAGTACCTGTTAAGTCTAGACAGACACAGTGCATAACCTCCCCTGAGTGTATAGTGAACGAGCCCCAGGGTCACAGAAAGTAGGGTTATCCGGGAAAGAGAGGTCTTCCCAAGGGTTTCCAGGAATGTGGGCATAGATGCGGGTCAGAGACATGCCTGTGGACATGCCATGCCTGTTGACAAAATGCCTGTACCATTCCTAGAATTCTTGCAAACTGCACACAATGCTGTGCCATTAGGCTCCTCCCTGAGACGTCGCCAAAAACAACAACATTAGCACGGTAACATCTGGTTGGGGATTGGATAGGATCTCCTCATTCTCCAGAACAAGAGTAAATACAAACTGCAGGTATCTCTCGTGATAAAACATCGATTCCATTCACCAGTTTCCCATCCCCAGAATGCAATGCGAAAATACCGGGGTAACCCTTATTTGTATAGGACTAGAAGGCATCGGAATGATCCTGCTGACGTTAAACGGCTTGCTTTTCACTGTGTTTTAAGATTTGGGGGCATTTTATGCTCAACATTAGTTAAATTAGTTTGGGTTGAATCTGAAAAGAAATAGAGAATGGATTTTTGGGAATATGTGGTTTGTAACGTTATAGTTGTAACGCTATACTGATGCTGTAACGTTACAAAACACATGTTCCATGTTGAAAAGAACACTAAAACTTCATTCTCTATTTGTTGTCAGATTCGGCCCATAGTAATTTAATTAACCCTACCTAGACCGGGCTTTTTTTGACATGGGGGGACCGGGGGGGGGGCTCTTTTGACCCCCCTCCCCCCTAAGAACTCGGAGACAATGCCACTTTTTGTCAGTATTAACCTCCTACGATTGGAGCTTGCTACGTACTCATTTCCACATTTGACAAATGATGACATTCATGTAAAATGCATTTGACTTGTACCTGTTTTTATTTGGTAGACCCCGGGCCAATAGTTACACCTTTAATGTTTATTGTGTACATAAGAATATTGGGTGATCGAAATGCTTCTGTGCTGTGAAAAAATGCAATCGAATGTACTAAATTTTAATTGATAATCCTAGAAATTGATTGATTGTTGCTGCTGACCAAAGGTTGTTTTTTTTTTACTTTAGTCTTACTGTTTTTCTCGGTGGACCTACATTTTTCTTCATATCGACTCCCCAGGAACTGATCGCTACTGCGTCAGCCTCCAATCTATTCTTGTCGCAGCAAAAGGATAGTATAACAAGTATACTTGAATACTGCTAATGATTAAGTGATACTGCCTCAAAAACAGCATCGACAATTATGGTGTCTCAGTAGGTTCTAGTTAATATACCACAATTTGTGTTGTCCATTTAACGCCAAAAGTATTCTCATTTGCCGCAGACTTGCTACTTTCGATCCCGGATCTGTAACAGGTTTAGAGGACCACAGAAAACCGGGTTACCCTTAGAGCCCCAGGCTATATATTGAATAACCTTTGGACACTTCTCATGTGGATGGAGATCCGGGTCAGTCTTGAATCAATAAGATGAAGCAATTCCAGAATGGAGGGTATGGAAGTGGTATTGATCTTTTGGAAGCTAATGGACTGTATCATGGGTCAGCGGAGTGACAGTGTTCACAAAGTAATCGTTAAGTCACCACAAGGCTACGGGAAGTAGTCTAGGGCAGCAGTTAAGACATTTATTCAGTACAAAAAACAAACAAATAAACAGACAGACACACAAACCTATGGTAGACAAAGAAAATCTTGTTATCATGGGAGGTGGACTGCGAACGCGCTCCGAACTGCATCTATTTTAGGCTAAAAAGAACAATCGATAAGAAATACCTTGCGGGTGGTTTGGGCAGGCTAGAAGCTTGGTACTGAGTGGTGTAAGTGGTGTAAAAAGGTCACGACTGAGAACAGTTTCCACTGTAAGAAATCGAGATAAGTCTTAATTATGTAAGGGTATTGCTAAAACTGTCCAATGTCAAAATACACTTACTATTGATAATGCTTTAATTGGGACATCAAAGTGTGTCACTATATGTTAGAAATAAGGAAACGACACAGTGGGAAGTCGTTTTCATCAAAATCTTTTTTTTTTCAAAAATCAGTTTACTGTAATTTACCAGGATCACTGTACCCGTCACTCGTCCCTGTCTTCTATCAGTGAGCGGAGTTTTGTTGTGATTCTGTTTCTGATGTTTCTCAGTCTGGTATTGATAGAACTAAAAACGGAGTTAGAGCCAGGTTCCTATTGCCATTATGAACAGTAATCGTCAGAATAGAGTGATACCGTTGCACGATGGAATTTCTAATTCCGTACGGTCTACAAAGCCTTGCGACATGGTGCCATGATTGCGGATTCCTGCCTTTCACCCTCCCACCTCACCGGTGTGTCATTCTCGGTGCACACACCAATTCTTCCGCGACAGGGGTCCACTGTAGTGCCCGGAAAAAAAGTGACGAAGGGGTTCCGATGGTTCATGTTTGAGTTTACATTTCTCATAATCTGCTGCAAAATGGTATTAACTACTAACATGGCTGGAAAGTGTAAGAAGTGGCGTGTTTTGGGTGAAAATTGATTTCGGGCCCGAGGCTTACTTCCGGGTGTCCTTCCGCCCTGAGCGCGGTGCTTCGGTTTGACCTAAATATGCCTTGTATGCGTTCTGGGGGTGCTGTCGCTATGCCTCGCGCGACGGGCTATTGTGATAATCTCAGTGTTAGGATTTTCTTATACTTTTCTTAATAATACATAAGGTTTTCTCTTTCCG
>NW_017802403.1:914963-919654 GCF_001625305.1 Branchiostoma belcheri | reverse complement strand
GGTACCGGGTCGTTTTTTGACGAGGTCGGGGGGACCGGGGGGGGTCTCTTTGACCCCCCCCCCCCTAAGAACTCGCGAACGGTATGTCGTATGACCACCAAATTTTCAGAGAATGGTGTACTAGTAAAAATTTATCATATCTACAATTTTTATGTCGTTATGACGTAATATGACGTCATTATGACGTCATTAATGTGATTTTATTGGCCAAAACCGTCTAACGGTGCACACACCAATTCTTCCGCGACAGGGGTCCACTGTAGTGCGCGGAAAAAAAGTGACGAAGGGGTTCCGATGGTTAATGTTTGAGTTTACATTTCTCATAATCTGCTGCAAAATGGTATTAACTACTAACATGGCTGGAAAGTGTAAGAAGTGGCGTGTTTTGGGTGAAAATTGATTTCGGGCCCGAGGCTTACTTCCGGGTGTCCTTCCGCCCTGAGCGCGGTGCTTCGGTTTGACCTAAATATGCCTTGTATGCGTTCTGGGGGTGCTGTCGCTATGCCTCGCGCGACGGGCTATTGTGATAATCTCAGTGTTAGGATTTTCTTTATACTTTTCTTAATAATACATAAGGGTTTTCTCTTTCCGACCATATAAGTCATATCGGTGGCTAAGATCTGGGTGATGGGTTTAATTCCACGTGAAAATAGCCAATTTTTGGCATCATTTTTCATCAAAAAATTCTTTTTCCCCCTAAAATTTACTAAAATATGAGAGGTGAAAGAAATTGAAATTCTATTGTTCTCGTAGCTAGAGGGATATCCTTCATTTGCAAACAGAGTGTTTTGGCTTAAGAGGTATTTCCTGAAAGAGACGGTCGCTAGAGTTGAGGGTATGCAGAATCGAATTGAGACCCAAAATAAACTGGGGTGTGCCCCCTTCTAACCATGACCTGCCAAAACTAGACATGATAAATGTTCTGTGTTTTTCACAACTAAGGCCAGACTGGCATGGCGGTATTCCACTCAAGATTGTGACCCAATTCAACTAACTGAACTCAATGTTCCATTCTGTTTCTGGTTGACTGATAGACGTATTTGTAACATGTAGACTTGGACTTTTTTCCATCCATGCCCAAACAAACAGGACGACACAGCGCTGGATACAAGCAGAAGATTTCGACCTTTTTTCTGCGAGCCACTCACGTGAATTGGACTGGTGCTCGTTCCGTCAGTTCCGTCTGTATGTTATATAATACATTGAAATTGATAAAGAAACAATGGAAATGAAATGGAGCGAAATTAGACATTAAAAACTTTTTCTGCTAAGTTCATATCTGTTTGGAGCTCCTAAAGTTGTGGTGTCCTCCGAGTTTGTTCAGAGTTTGTTATTAGAATTTCTGGAATTCCTCGCAATCAAACATATAATATACACTTTCAGGCTAGCCCCAGAGGCGTATGAAGCCTGCACCAAGCAGCCTGCAATACCAAAAAGAATTGATAGAGGGCTCTCCATGTAGATTCGTAGCTTCTTCAATTGTACGTGATATGAACAATATATATTGCGCAGGTGGGTCCTATTACCGTATTTTGCACAATAGATTATCACCAGTTTCTAGTTAAAATATTCATGACCATCTATATTTTCTCGAGAGAATATTTTTCATTCTCATCTATCTTTTCCACAAAAATACTATTTCCTTATGCTGTGTATTGGTGCTCTCACTCAAACTGTCAATCTGTGAACAAAAAAGGTTTCAACTAGAAAGGCCAACATTTGCTTCGGAGCAAATGTAGGAATTTCACTCCATACCCTTCCCCAAACAAAAATGAAAGATTCTAAATAAGCGATACTGCAATTATCTAATTGAGATCAAGGATACAAGGACAAGCAAACTTTTAATCTCGACAGCTTTATTCACAAAATTAGCACTTGACAATTGTCTCCCTTTTTTTTTTACAAAGATACACATAGATTTACTTTACACTTATATATTGCAGGCATCTAAATACAACTACTAAGGCCTCAGCAAGTAAATTTTATGGATGACATCCGCACGCGCATTAATTTCCGCCTGATTTTGGAAAAAAAAACAAGAAATTTTGTTGCCTTCTGACAGTGGTCAACATGCCGAAAATGGGCAAAGGTGTCTGTTGCCATGCAGGCAGGTGGATGGCAGATAACCATGAAGCGAGGAGACAAGAAAAGGCTCTGATTTAATGTTTTGTTTCTTACTTTGATGCAGTGATATGTGATGTTGACTGTATATATGTGATGTTCCTAATGAATCAAAACCATTTGTATAATGATAGAGTCAAAATTTTACATTGTAGGAACCTTGTTTTTTTTCGGCCCGCCTTGTTTTTTTTCGCCCGCTCGCATTACATTTGAAATCTGCAGAGGATGCCATCCATAAAATTTACTTGTTGTGGCCTAATGACAAGATTGTAACTACTCTGAAGCTCTAATTGCACAGAATTGGAGAGTATACCGACATGATCTATATATACTTTGAAACCATACAAACATATTGAATGAATAAATTACACACGACTTACAAATACTAGGAACCTGTACTTAGGCCACACCATTTTAATGTTCTTGTAACCTTGTTCTTGGCCCGCGCTAATTCATGTCCTTATTACAATGTATTACAGCACCCACATATCTCTACGTGCATAAACAATGTTCTATAGGAGAAACTCTGACTATCCACTTCTTACCTGATGATATTTCCTGCTATTTGACGCACAAGATACTGCCAGTCACTGGCGAGAACCTGACGCTGGCAGCAAAAGTCGTCCACCTTGCAGACGACCGAACGTAAAAATGATCACGTGACGCATATGACCAATCAGCGTCAGCGGAAGAAATTCGCAGGAGATTCGAAAAGCGTTCTATGATTGGTCTGCGTCAGGTTGATGCTTTTATGCCCATATTTGGACATGCCTCCGAATTCCTTTCTTATTACGTCACGCGCGTACGCCCCCACAGTACTTTCCTATGGGGACCGCTAAAAAGCAAATAAAACGATTGTAAAAGCTTGTATCAAAAAACTTTAAAAAAACACCTAAGGGTATTTACCCACTCTACCTCTATACGACATTACAGGTAATTTTGCCCAAAAATGAAGGAGTTGAATCATTTTAAAGAAGTGGCAGGAGAAGAAGGAGGAGAAGAAGAAACATCAGAAAAAACAGTATTTCACTCCATACTGAAGTATGGAGTGAAATAACAATGTAGAAATTGCAGGTCAAGGAAGAGAAATGCCTGCCTGGTGTATGTGACTGACGTCTTGCGGTAGGATATTTTTATGTTTGCTATGCATTTTTTTATGCTTTTATTTGACGGAGTTTATTCTGTACCCCTTGGCAAGACAAATACCACTTACGCTTAACCACACATTTTACTGTCATTATATGACAACTTATACACATAATGAATGAATGAAGACCTTTGTTGTACGCAAATACCCACTGGGTTCAGTACAGGTCACAGGAAAGACGTCACAGTTTGCAATGAATATATACAATGTACATGCTAGTGTTAATTCTATGTACTATGGACATATAGTCTAATAATTACGATATTTTGGCTTCTTCTCGCTTCTTAGTAACGATGTAGATATAAGTACAGATGTGTTTTATAATCGAAGGTTTGTCTAAAGCCATGAGAAATATGAACTTATCTGTGTCGCTAAGATGTATGAAATGGGGAAACATACATTGCAATAGTTTATAAAGCTAAATAACGCAGATTAAAGCTCTCGTTCACGCCCCCGCCATCCTCTTTATATCAGAGCAAAAAAGAGAACTAGCTTCTAGGCTGGGATTGGGATTGGGATTCACCCAACATAACATTCGATAATTGAGTTGTCAATTAGTTGTCTAATCTACCCCAAACATGTCTGTAGTAATTTAAGGGCAGAGGTCTTAATTAAGGCCAGGGTCAGGAGGCCAGGGATAGTCTGTTAGTAACAGGTTATATCCACGTGCGGTAACTCTCAAAACAAGCGATATGTAACCCGTATCAACCAATTAGTAACAATTCAGTTCTTTTCTCATCTAAGTATACAAAAGCTGGATTTTCATTTACTTCGAAGATAAAAATTAAGAATGAAACTTTTAATGGCTAAAAATTATCAACAAACCGGTACTGCAAGTATACATGTCGTATTTAATTGCATTGCGCATCGAAATCGCTGCTTGCTGTTTGTTAGACTCAGTTCATTGCAACGGAAATTCACAAAAATCACCACCATCCGTCAACCGGTTCTAGAGTTATCGTCATTTGAAGATTTTTATTTGCCCCTGTATTTCCAAAGCGAGCTGCTAGGGGGTCCAAACTCACGTCGATTTTATCTATGATGTAAAATCCATTACCCTAGGGTGTCCAGATCACGAGATCTTAGGCCTTGGAAAAATGTTGTGTTTTCTGTTTCGATTCACGGAAAATTAGGATCGGTAGCTAGGAATTATCGTTTTATGTCTTTTTTCAGACTTTAGCAATCTTTATGCAAGAATCCAACATATACAATATAGTTTTTAAAAAGTAAAAATTGCATAAGGAAACTTATATTTCCAAGTCAATGTTGGAAAACAAATTGTACAACGTTTCATCACTTGGGTGTCAGATCATGGAGCTTGAAAATCTTGATCAGCTTGAAAAATTTATGTCCCCTGCATGGGTCAACACAAAGACGGGTAGGGTCGGCATTTTTTTCTACGGTCGATCGGGAAACAGGAAAA
>NW_017802403.1:864617-914943 GCF_001625305.1 Branchiostoma belcheri | reverse complement strand
TAGTGCGCGGAAAAAAGTGACGAAGGGGTTCCGATGGTTAATGTTTGAGTTTACATTTCTCATAATCTGCTGCAAAATGGTATTAACTACTAACATGGCTGGAAAGTGTAAGAAGTGGCGTGTTTTGGGTGAAAATTGATTTCGGGCCCGAGGCTTACTTCCGGGTGTCCTTCCGCCCTGAGCGCGGTGCTTCGGTTTGACCTAAATATGCCTTGTATGCGTTCTGGGGGTGCTGTCGCTATGCCTCGCGCGACGGGCTATTGTGATAATCTCAGTGTTAGGATTTTCTTTATACTTTTCTTAATAATACATAAGGGTTTTCTCTTTCCGACCATATAAGTCATATCGGTGGCTAAAATCTGGGTGATGGGTTTAATCACACGTGAAAATAGCCAATTTTTGGCATCATTTTTCATCAAAAAATTCTTTTTCCCCCTAAAATTTACTAAAATGTGAGAGGTGAAAGAAATTGATATTCTATTGTTCTCGTAGCTAGAGGGATATCCTTCATTTGCAAACAGAGTGTTTTGGCTTAAGAGGTATTTCCTGAAAGAGACGGTCGCTAGAGTTGAGGGTATGCAGAATCGAATTGAGACCCAAAATAAACTGGGGTGTGCCCCCCTAAGGAGGTTTTTCCCTGAAAACTAAATGGTATTCAACATAACTGTACCAAAAGTGTTTATGACAGAATATTATGGTGTACTAAGTCTTATGTTGCCCATAGCAACACCGGTGACGTCATAAAATGACGTCAAGATATCCGCCATCTTGGATCATGAATGTTGAATTTTTAAAAATAGTTCTTTTTCATGATAAAGCCTAAAATACATTGTAAACATACTAAAGACCTTCATTTAAATCTTTTTTGGAAAAAGAAATGGAAGTATTGATGAAATTTTAATGAAAATAACCTATATATACCTGTTCTAATGATATGGTCCGCCATCTTGGATTTTGGCCCATGACGTCATCAAATTAGCATAAATTATGCATATTTAATGATAAAATTTACATAAAATTATATGGGATGTTATTAATATTAGAAACCATGAGTAACTTGACATAAAACCCATAAAATTCTATTGTTGAAACAAAAAGTACTAAATTTAGCAAAAAATGCCTGTCAGAAACCCGTTGCCATGGCAACACAAAAAATTATTATTTTATTCCAATGATAAAGAATTGTTGCCAACAATATTTTAGGAAAAGTCACCAAGTTTGGCCGCTCTACGGCTAGCCGTTCAGACGCTAGGTGACATCAAAGTTGCCGCTGGCACTTTTAGCCCCCCCCCGGTCTAGGTAGGGTTAATGTTGAGCATAAAATGCTCCAACACGGCAAAACACAGAGAAAAGCAAGCTGTGTAACGTCAACAGGATCATTCCGATGCCTTCTAGTCCTATGCAAATGAGGGTTACCCTCGTATTTTCGCATTGCATTCTGGGGATAAAAAACTGGTGAATACGTCGATTCCAAGATATCAGATACTGCAATTTTGGCTGTAAATGTTTTTTTTTTCTGTACCATTTTCTCTCCTACAGGCATGATGAATACCATTCGCCAACAAGTCAATGACAACAGCAAGAGAATCCTCACCATTGAGAGGAAGTACAAGGAGAGCCAGGGACGACTGGAAGACGATATAGTCAAGACGATGGACCCTAAGGTTCTGGCTCTAGACGGGAGGTTGGAGGCAGTCCTCAATACAACCAACGAAAACTCGGAGGCGGTTCTCAGTAACAAGAACGAGAGATCGCAAATGCTGGGAATGGTGAATTCCATTTCTTTGAGAGTGGGAAGTGTGGAGAACAGGACTGTCAGTCTAGCCCAAGAGCAGGAGGATCTGAGAGTGAATTCGCCGTGTGGTGCATGTAGGGCAGCGCTTACGGAAGAAATCGTAAGCACGGTCATGAGTCGACTACAAGAGGCAAGAGGTAGGAGCTAATATCGTATTATTAATATAAAAGTCTATTGCAAATACATGCCCGCGGGCTAATTGCAGTTACAAACAACATAAGAAAGAAAATACAGTCGTGTGTCAGACTATATCTACGTCTAGCATTATACTATACTCTACAACATACATGGTACTAGTTTTACTGGGTTTGACTTCTTCTTTTTAGGCAATGGAAGACGAATTTACCCACTTCTTCTATAAGATGTAGGTTCTTTGATTTTTTTTTTTTTTTGATCGGCCAGGCTGCTTCGATTAACGAAAAACAAATAATTTACATCAGTAATATACGCAAAGAGTTTCAATTATCAATTCTGCCGCCTTTTTTGTGCTTTGTTGTCTTTTATATCATAGTGTTCGTTTCATAAAACTATCCGGCCGGGCCCCGTTTTGGAAATGTGACCCCAGCATAAGAAAGGCTTTTGAGGCCTGCGCCCACTTTTATCTCAGATAGCACCTGAACGGCTTGGGCTATATGCTAGGTGACTTGTCCTAAAATATACCTGGAACTGGTTAGATAATAAATTAGACATATCTGCCGGCTGCCGGCGTCATGAAGCCGAGCGTTCGCCGTCTGTCAGGGTCACAATTAAATGATCCTTTTTACGGCTCCCTGTCGGGGCCTGGTTGTGCTCCGACCGGCGTTTAGGCGACAATTCTGCGACCGCGTGGGGCCAAAAATAGGCCGGCAGCCGTCGGGAAGCCCGCCGGTCTCCGTCCAGGTCCCGTTCGGTAGTGCCAAATAACAGGCCGAAAACCCGCCGAGCGGGCCCCTTGGTTGAATTGTGATCTAGGCTTAACCTGGTAACTCTCTCACACAGAGTGGCCGACTGGTACCTACGGTCTACCCCGGACGAATACAGGCTGTCCCGAGGCGGCAGGCGTGACCTGGCGTACGGGCGTCCGTAAGCATGACACCGAAGACGACGACGCCAGCAACCAATGGACACACGGCCTGCATTTTGATGGTGGATTCTGGAGGGGCGACATGCTACAAAAATTCTGCATGAAGGTGGGTGAAGAATGGATGAATGGATGAATGGATGAATGGATGAATGGATGAATGAATGAATGAATGAATGAATGTACGGATGAATGAATGAACGGACGAACGAACGGATGAATGAACGAACAAATGAAAGAACGAACGAACGAATGAATGAATGAACGGACGGACGGACGAACGAACGAACTAATGAATAAATAACCTTTATCGTACGTTTGTGCTCTAACAAGCTAAGTACATGTCATGAATAGACAAGGAAAAGGATGCAGCAATGACACTTAAACTATAAATACTGAAGTGATCAACTATTTACATGTTCAACTTCTAGCTTCTTGACGCAGTTATAGATGTACGAGCATATAGATATAAAATACATGGTTTTTCAAGGTTCATAAGAAATGATACAACGTTTCTTAGAAGTTTTCACAGAGTATATACGTAACCTGTTCTATTTCATACAAAGCGTTTAATTAATTGAGGCTTCTGAAATACACTGTGTCCCGCTTCGGCTAGCGTGCGAACGATACTTTAACATGTTTCCTGGTTTACTGCCTGTCTTCTGAAATTAAAAGTCGGTGTTGACAGCAACCTGAAATATTGGTATAGGCAACCGAACTTGTGGCTTAAGTTGCCTATCGGGCCACCCGAGGAAAACGTATTTTGAACCCTGCATGTATCGTCCGATGTTGTATTAAATATGATTTTCTTTCGTTCTCTGTAGACTATCTCAAGTGACGGATCTGGGAGCTGGCAAAGTGGTAGTTACTGTATCTTCAAGAAAAGCTCGTGCCCGCCAGGTACGTATTGTTAATAATCGTATTAATAAAGGCCACAGCAAGTAATTTTTATGGATGGCATGAGCGCGCGCATTTATTTTCGCCTTATTTTGAAAAACAAATTTTGTTGCCTTCCGACAGTGGTCAACATGCTAAAAATGGGCAAAGATGTCTGATACTATGCCGGAAGGTGGCAGATAAATATGAAGAGAGGATACCAGATAAGGCTCTGATTTAATGTTTTGTCTTTTACTTTGATGAAGTGATGTATTAGCCTGAGTACCATCGTTCGTACGTAGTTTCCGCCCGCTTCTTAAATAATGTCGCTGGTGGCAACCAAGAAAAAAACATAAAGCAATAGAAAGGAAAGTTTCCATCTGACCCAAATTTATGTTACCTATCAGTAAAAAAAAACAACAATGGCGTTGGCAGATAAACACGTTCCAACTTTCATAGCTATATACATCATTGAATTGAGGTCTGCTTGCGCTGTTCAGTGAATAATTCTGAACGCAACCTTCTTTGCAAAGGTAATACGGATGTTGTATTTTTTATGAAAACAGCAAAAACATAAATACATACAAGATGACGTCGCACTCAAGTTCCATGGAACTTATATTAACGGCGAAATCTACACAAAATGATTAAACAGAGATATACTGATTACATGGACAAATAAACAAATATACAAAATCTGAACAAGCTAATTGGGGTTTAGTGAATGGAATTCAACGAGCGCAAGTCCCAAACCCTACCCCATAAAATTACTGATAGGATACGAGTAGAATAATTGAAGTCGAAAAGATTAATCAGATACCTACATTTTGTTGATGAAATTCTGGGTAAAGCTCTTAATTTTACAATTAGCCTCAAAACTGCAAAAGGATATCCGTAAAGTAAAAGAGTAAAAGATATTTTAAAGAACTATCAGATAAGGAATTTACGTCCAAAATGTGTCCGACTACCCTTGAAAGTTTGCCGAAAAGAAGAATACGCTGATAAGTGTAAACTGGGATGTTGTGTTTGTTTTTTTAGGTTTCCAATCAGGTGAGCTCTTTTGGGACGATGAAGACGACGACAACGGAAACTATCGGAGTGGTGTACTGCCTGACGGGATTTACAACGGGAACACCCTGATCAGATACTGCTGCCGTAACGACGGGAGCGCCAGCAGCCCCATCTCTCTACCTACCGGCAGTCCGTTCTACCTCTTCCGCTACAGACAGGGCTGTCAGAGGGTGAGGATTGGGTCACACTTGATTAATAATTTTTTAAATGACGATTTACCACATTCGTGGAAGGATTGACATAACAGGTTAATATCACCTCTTCAAACATGTCAACCCAAAGACTCCATTTGCATAATTATAAAGCAGGAAATAGTGGTATATGTACATGTAATAAATGTAATCTATGCCAGGTGGAACATCAACAGATACCAATTATCCAAATAGTAACCTAATTTGCATAATCAAGATAAAATTTCTGAGATTGTAAATGATGACAATTATATATTTGGACATGTTAAATTTAACTGAAACATCACTATATATAATGCTAAAATTACCATTTACATAATTCATGAGACGTGTTGAAATGAAATACAACATGTATTGCCAAAGGTTACATATTCACACCCAAATATTGTAATTTAAGTCAAGAAGACCATAAAAAATCCAGATTAGATTATTTTAATTATGAACTTATGAGACAATTCCCCCTAAATGCTCTGCATATTACATGGAGTTATGGAGTCCTTTAATTCTTGTAACAGTTTGTCTTTCTTTGTATAAAGATCCCATACTGTCGCAACATATTCAACAGTATGCTTACAGTAAGGGCTACGGAAAATTAAACATAGTATGATAGATATTTTATTTTTTTTCGTTTGCAGGTTGCTGATATGAATGTCAGAGAGGAGTTCTTCCGTTGGGATGATGAAGATGATGATAATAAAAACCGTCGCCAGGGGGCGTATCCGTACGACGACGGTGGAAGCAGGGACCACCGACTCCACTACTGTTACTATTCGTAGTTTTTGTTTTTTTATTCGGTCCAGATACGACAGAAATGTATCACCTGTAGATCATGAGCATAATTCTTAGGCCACAGCAAGTAAATTATATGGATGACATCCCCAGCAGACGGGCGAAAAAAAAACAAGGTTCCTACATTTTACAATTTTGACTCAATCACTGTACAAATGGTTTTGATTCAGTGGAAACATCGCACATACACAGCCAACATCACATATCACTTCATCAAAGTAAGAAAAAAAACATTAATTCAGAGCCTTTTCTTGTCTCCTCTCTTTATAGTTATCTGCCATCCACCTTCAGGCATGGCAACAGACATCTTTGCCCATTTTTGGCATGGTGACCACTGTCAGAACGAACAAGATATCTTGTTTTTTCCCCCGAAATCAGAAATTAATGCGCGCGCTGATGTCATCCATAAAAATTATTTCCTGTGGCCTTAGTCTCAGCAATGACAAAAATAATTGCTAAGGTGATGGTGTGTGGGCTGCTATGCATTGAAAGAGAGACGAGATCTTGTAGATATAGACGTAACACAGTAGAGTGGCACTTTTTTCTCCTACACGTGTACCTCAGTTATCTAACGTTGTGGATTTGGCCCATGTAGGGCGTGAATATGGAATGGTGTTCATTGTCATAGTCAATGGTATGATTCTACGGGTAATGGTGTGACGTGATTTGGGTATTTCTTAGTTGTTTATTGAATTAGCGTGGATGTAAGGTTTATGATCTGTATCAGTATCAGTATAGCAGGTATAGCCGTCCTTCGGCGTAGCATACCAGCTTCGCAAGCACACGGCGCGGCGGCAGCTGGCTACGTTACACCGTACGACTTGTTACACCTAACCCTTAAACACCTAACTTTAAACATTGTTTAAAGCTACCCAATATTAATGCCCCTACTGTTCTTGGTGACGTTGACAACGAGTTCTACTCTGCGATACAAAAATGTAGCTCTAAGAAAGAATGAGTTTTTGAACACCTCAACTCCCGGTTAACTCTGGTACTTGAATGTGTGATTTTTTTTCTTTTCTGAACTGGTATTACCATTAACCCTACCTAGACCGGGCTTTTTTTGACATGGGGGGACCGGGGGGGGGCTCTTTTGACCCCCCCCTAAGAACTCGCGAACGGTATGTCGTATGACCACCAAATTTTCAGAGAATGGTGTACTAGTGAAAATTTATCATATCTACAATTTTTATGTCGTTATGACGTAATATGACGTCATTATGACGTCATTAATGTGATTTTATTGGCCAAAACCGTCTAAATAGGTTTTTCCCTGAAAACCTCCCTGGTATACAACATAACTTTACCAAAAGTGTTTATGACAGAATATTAGTGTGTACTAAGTCTTATGTTGCCCATAGCAACACCGGTGACGTCATGAAATGACGTCATGCATATTTAAGATATCCGTCATCTTGGATCATCAATCTTGAATTTTCTAAAAATAAGTTTTTTTTCATGATAAAGCCTAAAATACATTGTAAACATACTAAACACCTTCATTCAAACCTTTTTCGTAAAAAGAAATGGAAGTATTGATGAAATTTTAATGAAAATAACCCGTATATACCTGCTCTAATGATATGGTCCGCCATCTTGGATTTTGGCCAATGACGTCATCAAATTAGCATAAATTATGCATATTTAATGATAAAATTTACATAAAATTATATGGGATGTTATTAATATTAGAAACCATGAGTAACTTGACATAAAACCCATAAAATTCTATTGTTGAAACAAAAAGTACTAAATTTAGCAAAAATGCCTGTCAGAAACCCGTTGCCATGGCAACACAAAAAATTGTTATCTTATTCCAACGATAGAGAATTGTTGCCAACAATATTTTAGGAAAAGTCACCAAGTTTGGTCGTTCTATGGCTAGCCGTTCAGACGTTAGGTGACATCAAAGTTGCCGCGGGCACTTTTACCCCCCCCCCCCGTCTAGGTATGGTTAAGTATAGTTAATATATATGATGCAATTAACTGGACAGTAGTATGCACGTAATTCAACTTCAAAGTGTATACGGTGTCAGAATATTGAATTCATGGTCGGTACTTATAATAACCTCATATGTTAAGACGTTAGATGCCTCAGATGTTAAGGCTTCATTTCCCATTGGTTAACAGGCCGTAACCTCAAAAGGAGCTGATTATTAGAATTACCGACCACTTTTTGGACCATACCATTTTACAGGGGACAGGACACTAACTGTAGTGTTGACTTGTAGTATCTATCTATTGAAAAACGTATTGTAGTTTAGTTTGAAAATACAACACATTTAAAAAAAAACTATCAATAAAATTTAAACCGAAAAAAAGACTTCATTTGACACCACCACTTAAAGTGACACCGTTTCAATGTCATGTGGTGACTGCAGACAACCATTATATATTTCCACTCTCGCCTAGGTGATTGATAAGAATTGGGTGGTAAAGACCTCGGCTACGCTACAGTGATCGGGTGCCTCACTCTCAAACCCCTTCATCCCTATCCACAATCCTTATCCTTTCTTCGTCTAAATTGGCACATTATGAAGATCCTCACCAAACAAAAAAACTTAAAAAAAACAAAACAAACACAGCCATGTAGACGATTCCCTCCTTTTTCACAATGCAATGATTTAAATAAAAGGATGTCCGTAACTTTACAATCTCCTATTTATTGATTTCTTTGAAACACATTTCTTGACATTATGCCCTAAAAATAAATTCGTTTTCTTTGTCATTCTGGATCATTTCAAAGTGCCAGTAAACGTTACTCTGCCAACACATTAAGCACGAGCGCCACAAGACATGCGAGCAGGATGTGAACTGCAGCTTGATGGGCCTGTAGTGCCGTAGACCCGCCGACGGGACCAGGAGTCGGTGTAGCGGTCAGGCTACAGACGTCTTCCGCCGTCAGTCTGACTCCGCGTGGGAAGGAGGCGGCAGGCTGTTCCAAGGCGGCCTGTTTCAATGGAAAACTAGATAAGTAACATTTGCAAAGCAAATGCATAATGTTCACCTTCGGACATGGTCTGCCCTGTTAATTTTTACTCAAACACATTCATATACTTGTACTACGAGTATGTAATGTGACAGGAGTGGAGCAGACCATGTAATTATAACATTATGTAACCCAACACCAGTCACCATGGTGACAGACGTCAACAAATCATGTCATTGGCCAGGTCAGAGGTTAGTGTTTGGAACAGAAGGGGAAGAAACTGAGTAAAAATAATATGTTTTCCTTGGTAAACATAAATATACTACATTTACATGATTTATTTTAGGGAAAAGAGACTGTCATCAGAACACTTTGATGAATGTCAGACATCCAAAAAATGTGACACAAAAGAAAAAAAAATTACTCAAGCAACCCGATAGGTTTTGAAAGGTATCAGACGTTTCATTGGCTACATTTTGTTAGTATGGTCATTCGTCATTTTATTATACAGAGATACTTCCCAAAACATACACCATAGGCCAACAATGCTTATGCGAGGTTAGATGCTCTTTAGTAGTGGATATCCCGATCGGATTCTTTAACGAATCCGATAGAGAGTGATCAGAAATTTGTTCACGTATTTGGGTCGTTTCTCAATGTTAAAGTCCTAGAAATAAAGTGATTCCAAATGGAAATGGATCAAGGTTGAAAAGTCTTGTGTGCTTTTTAAAAAAGGGATATCTTAAATGTACCGGCGTATCTCCGAATGAATAGGGAAAAATGGTCTTACAGTGTCAACGTTGGACTCCGCACTTCCGGCGCAATACGAGTAGAATGTTGAATTCATGAGGTGTTCGGAAAAGTCTCGTGCTTTCTCGCGAGACCACGGAACTGCCTCCATCACCTCCTTGTAGGTCTTGTTAACCATGTGTTCTGGTGCGGTGATTTGGACATCCCAATAATTGTCATATTGACTGTAAACACAAAATGACAAAAGAATTAATTGCCACTTAAAGAATAAGGCTAAATATGCACTTAAGAACACTACGTGTTGGGGCAATGTCATCTGAACTGTTTAAAATCTCATTTCAAATATTTGAAAGTCACAAAAGAACATTTTTCCTGATAAACTCAAACTACGAAGCAACCTTACACTAGACATTGCAAATACCAGGGAATTACACATTTACAACTTCAAACACAAAGACAACGCTCATCTTAGTGCTACTTGTCATGTTACTATGTACTTACTGAGGTCTCGACCATTGAATAGATGAATGTATGGTTATGGACCTTAATGTCCGGGACATACGTCATTTTATATAAATACAGAAATATACCTACGCTTGTTTAAATACATTTGAAAGCCTATCAGTGGCAAACTACATTTATGTGCCACTTGTCTTGTCTGAATAATGAATTAAGGCATTTCATATTGATCACAACCAATAATTTATTTACAGGCTTACACGTATTACGCAGGTGTTAAAAAGATTGCAAAAACAAGGAAAAACATATATTCAACAACTTAATTACAATTTATTACAGTGTGAGGAGTGCTTGATTTTAATACGCACATTTCAAAGCTCTCAACTCCAGCGAAGCGAACGGTATGGTCTATGTTAGGCATGCTTTCGCATATATTCATGTTAAACCTCGGGTAGTACAGGAAGAAGCTCTCACACATCTCATCTGGTGTACCCAGTCCACCCTAGAAAAAAACAAACAAACAATTAAACAGAAAAATAAACAGAATAATAAAATTGTCGATGTATATTTCTGACATTTATGTATTTCGTTTGGCACCAGGTATTAATTTGCAAGGTAACCTTCTTTAAAGGAAAATTTTTAAAAAATTACAGCGTAGCTTTACTATACGCTACAAATTCACGTCCATGTATGGGATACCAGAAAACCGAGTGCGTTATCTCGGCTCCCGCATACAGGGAGCACATGAGAAAATCTCGGCGGCCACAGGAATAGTTATTATCTCCATAATGTACTTTTATCAATATGTTAACAATCCTCTCGAAAAAATACAAGAAGTAGGCTTTCATTTCATGTATCACAAGTATGTGTAGAATCTTTTGTAAAGCTACAAGAAGGAGAATACTATGTTTTAGTGGATCACCTTTTCAGCTGGGTAGGCAGTTCAGTACTTAGGAGAGCCTGCATGTAGTCATAAACTTACCTGTAGTCGTACTTGGGTGAATTTTTTGTCTGCTATATACTTCTGATGTTGTCAGGAATGTTGTAGTCTCATGTGACTTTGAGTATCATAATACATGAATTTCATAAGAAAGGCATTTTATTGCATTATTACCATTATTTAGCTATGACTGCTTGTACTAGGTTACTTTTGGAAGCCATGTATAATAAGTGAGACCAGTATATCAGTAGGGTCTGGAAACCCCAGTACAGGGAGCATGTATAGGCCAGAATGGCCAGCAGGACAAGGGTTAATGCAATTAACTATACGGCCAATGTTGAAGAAAAAGGGAACTCTACTTACATATGTGACAGTATCTTTGTGTGCTGAGTTGTAGATGCACTCGTTAATCAGAGTGTCTCCCTGTAAATTATAGTACAGACTTAACCCATTACTGGAAAATTTCGGTCTGGTAGAAATAATTATATTTGAACATACATGGAATACATTTATGATTACAAACAAAAGTACACACCATAGTTAAATATGCAAATGTTTTATAGAAATACATGCTAGCTTTAAATTACTATCAAGTGGTCAATTAAAAACATTTAAGATCTAATTGTTAATACTTTAAAGTTGCAGTATATCTTTTCCCCTTCTTCAAAGCTTTAAATTTAATATTAAAGTCAATTCAGAATAAAGAATGCCACTTTTGGGAAAACTGGTCAGTTAATTGATTATTTACCTGAAGGAAACACGTTAATTATAAAAAAAAATAACATAGCATACAGTGACTTCCTCCTTTAGCACACTGGTGTTCTGCAGGTTTATTATAAATTATAAAATGATAAAAATGAATAACATATTATACCGGATAGACAGTGACTTCCTCCTGCAGCATCCTGGTGTTCTGCAGGTTGAAGTCATAGTTGTCATCTTGCGCGATGACTGTCTCCACACCTTCATGGATCAGCCTGGTGTTCAGTCTGACGCCCAGCAGATGAGAATGCAACATAACCCCGATAATCTTGATGGGTTCACCGAGCTCCTCTAAAAACTACCGGTAAAATAGGTCAAACATAGTTACTCATTGACAATCAACTGAATATGGATTTGGAAATGGTCAGACGCTTCAACGTATCTTGAATGTCTTCACCGACGTACAAGTAAAATTGGTTGTGCAGCGATCTCTACGTGTTGGACAAGATGAGGCCTTTAGAAAAGGAAACGCATTATACAGAATTGGAGAAAAAAATCTAAAAATTTACAATAATGATTAAAAAACATATCCGTGAATAGTTTCATCAGGTTGGTAGGTTACTGAGTACACAACAAAGTGTTTTGCTTCGGTGACCATCTGACACCTTCCTCAGGGCAATTTTGACTGGTTCACATCGGATTGTAGACACAGTTCCCTCAAATGTTCTCTCAATGGACAAACTCCCTTGGCATGCTTATCTCTCTATCTGGCCGATTTCTACTCTTACCAGCCGCCTCCCCAAGCCTGGTAAAGGCTAGTACTCACTGCGGTTAGACACTGTGAGTTGCAGAACCCGACAGATGTAAAGTCCACGGCATGAGGAGGGATGACGTGATATTTGTTCACAATCACGCCGACCACAAAGGTTCCTACATCGTTATCTCTCAGGTCAGGTGTGTACGTCATTCTGACGCCGGAACTGTCGTGAATTCCTGTGGACGTGTGTGTAAGATTTAATGTTATTTTGACAGAATAACATTAATAACAAATAATGTATAGTACTACGCATACGTATTTACTCCAATACGTTGCAAATAGACTAAATAGGTTCAAATTAACCTTTATGCAAAGAAAATCGAAGTAGTGATGAACTTTTAAGAAAAATAGCTCGGATTAACCTGATCTAATGATATGGTCCAACATCTTGGATTTTGGCCATTGACTTAATAAAATAAGCATAAATTATGTATATTTATTAATAAAATTACATTAAATTATATGAGATGTTAGTAACTTTATATAGCATGTGTAAATTAACATTAAATCCTAAAAATTCATCGTTTAAGCCCAAATAACTGATATTTGAAAAAAAAGAAACCCATTGCCATGGCAACACGAAAACTTATCATCCTAGCTAACTGCTTTGAAATTGTTGCCAACAATATTTTGGTTCGGTGGCCCAACGGCAAGCCGTTCGGACGTTATACGACATCAAATTAGCGCGGGCACTTTTACCCCCCCCCCGTCTACATAGGTTGAAAGGCTTTCAAAGTAGTTTTATTTATAAATTGTAAGAAAAACAAAAAAATTCCATACCTGACATCAGCTGCGGGTTGTCGTAGTGGACCTCCATGAGCAGATGGCCCCCGTTCTCATCGTCATCGATGGGGTAACCAACGTGCTCGGGATAAACCACGTCCTGTAGGGGAGGCAAGAAACATCGTTGTTTTTTACTTAGGCATAAACAACTACAGTAGGGTTGTTTTTGCATCCGATACATGCAAAATTGTCGCCGAGGTCTATCTCAGTTCGGACAAAATTACTCCATAAAACTAAGCATTTTTGTGTGTTGCGTTACTAGCTTTTATAAAAATAGGTTTTAACATATGCCATGTCATACACCTATGATATACGCAAATGATGATACGCCAAAAAGCAGTTACTCAAGCAACTGGATATGATTTTGGAAACGGTCAGACGTTCCAGCTAGAATCCACTAGCTTTCATCACTGACGATTTTTCCAAAATCATATCCAGTTGCTTGAGTAACTGCTTTTTGGCGTATCGTATTGCCTAGATGTCTAACCTTCATCGACGTACAGATGATAATGATTAAGTACAGAAAGCCATCCATCCATTCATTAATTTACTCCTTAATGTATTCATTTATTTGTCCGTTTAACTTTAATCATTCATTCATTCATTCATTCATTCATTCATTCATTCATTCATTCATTCATTCATTCATTCATTCATTCATTCATTCATTCATTCATTCATTCATTCATTCATTCATTCATTCATTCATTCATTCATTCATTCATTCATTCATTCATTCATTCTTCCATCCACTTCTTACTCTGAACCTACCCCTCCGCCGATGCCCCATGCCATGACGAGGCTCCCTTCGTAGCAACCATACCAGTCCTGAGGCATGTTGGGAGATTGACACTCATGTCCCGGATGTTCCAAGGGTGTGATGGTGATGTTCGGGTTCGTTTTGCACTTGTAGATCAACACATGATGGAACACGCCTTCATTACCCGGGGTAACGATAGGTGCTACCTGTTACAAGATATAAGATTAAATGTAAATATTATAAGACGGAAAGCAGAGCATTTGACAATTCTTGTAATGATATGCATGATATCTCATCGTGTAACTTGCAAATTGTGCCATGGTAGTGGTTGTGACATGTTACAAAAATGACGACATCAGAAAACAATTATTTAGCACTGTGTCCAAAATCCTCCCTTACTTCCCCACCATTCCCTACCACAAAAAAAAAAAAACAATTTTACTACTAAAATCAAAGAACCCACATATTAAAGAAGAAGTGGGTAAATTCGTCTTCCAGTGCCTAAAAAGAAGAAGTCAAACCCAGTAAAACTAGTACCATGTATGTTATAGAATATAGTATAATGCTAGACGTAGATGTAGTCTCACATACCACTGTATTTTCTTTATTATGTTGTTTGTAACTGTAATTAGCTCTCGGGCAAGTACTTGCAATAAACTTTCTATTACAAAAGAATAGTAAACTATTCTCCATCGCTAAAGCTATTTAGCAGCAGATGAAATAAACAAAAACATTAAAACAGTTTGATTCCCTGTCGGATGCCAACATTTGGAAAACTGACTAATCTTCATGGACTTTATGTCAATGATATTGATACTATACCTTGATAACGTGGTGTTTGCTGCCCAGTTTTGGCAACTCGAACACACGGCACCAATATGTCGTGTCCTTCTGATCAGGAACCAAGACCTGGATCAAAACACAGAACATTGCAAAATGCAGAGGTCGCTACTAAAAAGTGGCAATGATACGACAACAGTAAGCTGTAAGCAATTTTTGATATAATGATAAATCATAAAAATGTAAGATCTTTATTATATTTACCGAAGGAAAATATATTGTTTTTTACCCAGTTTCTTCCTCTTCTGTTCCAAACGCTAACCTCTGACCTGGCCAATGACATAATTTGTTGACGTTGGCTGGTGTTGGGTTACATAATGTTGCAATTTCATGGTCTGCACTGCCCAGAGACCAGAGGGAAAATGCAGGATTATAAGCACTAACTAAAATTGTCTTCACTTTATTTGCATATAAATCAATAGCTTGTACTTATAAAACTGCATTTCCCCTCTGGTCTCTCACTCACTGACGAAAGCTAGTGGATACTAGCTGAAACGTCTGACGTTTAAAAGTTATATCCAGTTGCCTGAGTAACTGCCTTTTGGCGAACCCTTACGTTGTTCATGAGTAGATCCAGTGAGTAGGTAGTTCCTGCTGTGGCCGTCTCGATGAGTTTCCTGTTGAGGAGAAGTGTGGCCCTGGCCCCCCGGTTCGCCCCGTGGTAGACCGGGCCGTTCTCTCCCGAGTCTTCAGCCGGGTCCTGGTCATGCCACGCCCACAGAACACGCATGGTGTCCTCCTGAACACGACAAAAATGACATAGTAAAAATTTATTTATTTATTTTATTTTTTCATCTTAAAGACACATGGGTGGTCCCTTAACCCTAAACAGTACACCTGGGGTCCGCGCGGACCCCAGCACCATATATTCTGTAATATCTTTTTTGTTTCTAAAGATTTCTTTCTGAAATTTTAGGTAATTGTCACCCACAAAGTTGTCTCTCAATACAGTGCAGAAAACTCCGTTTCTACCATTTGTAAAAAAAATTATATCTGATTTTCTTTTGGGGTCCACGCGGACCCCAGCCGGCTTTCGATCATTATGGATACACTGGCGTTCTTATACATTACCTTATTTCTGTTTTTATATGTTTTTATGCACTCATCGTATGTCTACCAAGTTTTCAGAGAATGGTGTAGTAATAGAATTAGATCTTAATAACTTTGGTGTAATTATGACGTCATATGACGTCAGAGCTAATAATATAGTCGGCCATATTGGATTTTGACCAATGACGTCATCAAATTAGCATATTCTATGCATATTTAAATGATTTAACTTATATTTAATTATGTAAGATGTTATTAATGTTGGAAAAGAAGTGTAATTTAATATATAACTCAGAAAATTTTTATGTTTAAACCAAAATTACTTCTATTTTTAAAAAAACTGCCTGCTAGAAACCCGTTGCCATGGCAACACAAAAAAACATCACCTTACTAGTATTAAACTAATATGAACTTTTTTCCAGAGACATTTTAGGAAAGGTCTCCAAATTTGATACTTCTAGCGCAAGCCGTTTAGCCGCTATCTGAGATCAAAGTTGGGCCTCAAAAGCCCCTTCAGTCTGAAATGGGTTTAAAAATCGGGTATTTCTTCTCGTCTTCTTTTCTTCACCACAAAATAGAAAAAGTTCAAAATGTATGATTTTTGTATGTAATGTGGACACAGAGGTTCCCACATCAGTTTGCAAAACAATGGAGCTGGTAGCATGTTGATAATTTCTAAAAATTAGCAAAAAACTGTTCTGGGGTCCGCGCGGACCCCAGGTGTACAGATTAATCAGTCCGGGAAGGTGTTCTGTTGAGGGTTAAACGTAACAGTGAAATCAAAATACAAGGTCTGTCAGAGGTGAGATGTCAGAGGTCAAACTTGTGTAACAGGATCTTTATTGAAATATGCTATATTTGGCTATATTTAGGTGTTGTAGACTATTTGCCTACTTTCGCGTACAATGTACCGTTTAGAATATCCAGGTTCAATCTGATAGGATTTGTTTTTTTTAATTTAATAAGACAAGACGAGGCTCTGACAAAGTCGTTTCAGTTAAAAAAAGCATGTTATAATAGCTGGCAGCACTACATGTTGTAATCATCATCATCATCATCCACTGTATTCTGCGTCTACAGTCGTGTAGAAATGTCCTGTTGTAATAGTTGCATCATTTAAGTATATTATTTCTAATTTTTTAGCCAGGTTCGTGATATAGAATTTAAAAATGTAGAAACCTTTTTTTGGCCTGCCATGTTTTTTTCGCCCTATCTCATTAGATTTGCAGTCTGCTAAGGATGCCATCCACAAAATGTACTTGCTGTAGCCTTACTCACGTTAATAACGCGGTCCTTCTCGTCACATGTCGTCAGCTCCCTGTTGAACCTCAGGACGGTGTGAGTCCCGTTCTCGTACCCAGACAAAAGCTCCCAGTCCTGGCTCTCGTCCACAGGCGGCTGTGCCTTTGCCTCAGCGTAGCGGTCCTGGAATATAACATGTTAGTAACGACATTGCAGTGTACAAAATACTTTTTTGAACCAGGTTGCCAGTGGGTAAGCTACGGCAAAAATTGGGTAACTACTCCTCAAATTAAGTAATATTACAAACATAAGCATTTGTCAATATTTCTAACAGCCTTTAGTTAACTGATACTAGTAATAGCAATTAATACCTAAAATTAAAAAAAAGCATCTGCCGGATACAGTGGTGCAAGCCACGTGGGCATGATTGGGGGGGGGGGGCATTCTTAATATTCAGGTAGCGCACTGGGCTACCTAGGTTCAAAAAAAGGTTGCCCTAAGTAAAATTTGGTTGTCCGGGGCAACTGGGCAACCAGGTATTTTGCACGCTGCATTGTAGCGTTTTGTAGCGTTAGAAAAACATTCCATGAGTCGTCAACATAACATTCAAATTGATTCAATAGAACATTGCATAAGAACACTGGACAATGAACAAAACGGCTATCCACATCAATATTTACACCTATCTGTGGTTACAGGGAACTGTATATACAATGCGGTCAAAAATATCCGCTCATGTGTGTAGATATGCAAATACTTCACGTTTGGAAATGCATCTACAACAGCGACACCTGTGCTGCAGTGCAATGTGAACCAGTCAGAATTGCCCCGAGGAAGGTGACAAACGGTCACCGAAACGTCGGCTGATTAAAAGACTTGGTTGTGTAGATAGAGTTTCTTTGCTCTTCTTTGCTTTTCTTTACTTACCAACCTGATGAAACTATTTACGGATATTGCATCCTACCCCTAATGGCACCAAGACCCAAAGTTAGGCTAAAACGTTCTGTTAAAACTTTACTTTTTATTAAACAGCTTACGTTGTTTTAGCTGTTTGATTAGTTATTCTGAATCACGGGAAGGGGAGGGGTGGTACGGTAAAAAACACTTTATAGGTGTACATCTATCAGAAAATTAATAGTGATCCATTTTCTTAGCATTACTCAGTGACTGTGGTATTTCTAAGGCCTCTTATCCGTGGTAGGTAAATAGCTATATGCGTAGTTAATGTTTGCTAGCCCTCACTACGCTGCCAAAGTACTCAGAACATAGTTAGACCAGACCGCCTTAATTTTATGGATGACATCCACGCGCCCATTGATTTTTGCCTGTTCGGTAAAGGAAAAAAAAAAAAAAAAAAAAAGGTCACGTCCAGCGAGACTCTGGCCTTGCTCTAGACCTGGGTAGTCCATGGTAGTTAGCGACCAAACGGAGCCGGGCACCCAGGCTACCGAAGCTACACTACTCCAGAACTCAGTAGATACGTACAGTGCCGATTAATAAATTCCGCAAAAAGCCAGCATGTGCCGGCTTGCCGTGAAAGCCGCTATGTATGTACTGCCGCAAATTCACAATACCAGCTTTGTATTCCTGTGGTTTAGTAGCATTTTTATTTTTGGCCGGATTTTTTTTATTCGCCCGCGCGCACTAGTTTGGGGGTCATCCATAAAATTATGTCGGTGTGGCCTTCCTCAAATAGAGTTATGTAACCCAATGACTTCAGAGCAAATAAACCGGGAGGACGTTGACCCTTGCGTTAGATGAGCTTTGATAACACTGATAACACGGTGACCTAAACGCGAATAATTCCATAGTCCTTGTAGCTTACAGACCCTATGTACTTTAATCCTCTACAGATCATGCGTCCACAGCACCGTGCCCGAGGCAAACTGTTTTTTTTAAACAACATAGAAAGAAAGTTTATTGCAAATACATGCCCGAGGGGTAATTGCAGTTACGAACAACATAAGAAAAAAAATACAGTGGTATGTGAGACTATATCTACTTCTAGCATTATACTATATTCTACAACCAACATGGTACTAGTTTTACAGGGTTTGACATTTTAGGCAATGGAAGGCGTATGAAGTAAGAGACACGGGGGACAATGCTAGCACATTGCTAATTTTAGCCTCCATACTGATAAAAAAGAATTTAATCAATAACAAATAATCAAACGCAAAATAAGCATTCCAAAATACCCGAAATAACATTTAAACATTTAAAATGAGTCATTCTATGAAATAAAATGTTTTAGGCAGTTTTGAACATTTAGTCAATTTTGATCCCTAGTTCTTACATATGCGGAGATTATTATATCCAGAACCGTGCCTGACCTTAACCTGGTATCCAGTCTTACGTGATTGGGGTGTCCAGGCAGGTTATGCCTTCGGGGGCTCTAATAGCTTTCCCCGCCCAGTGCAACAGGCCGTCCCGGTAGGAGTGTTACGCTAAAAAAGAGACAGTATGCTTGGGGGATGTTCGTGGAAGGCTATCCCCCAATTTCTCGTGAAATACACACCGGGAAACCTATGTGATGCGGCCGGTCAGAGCTCTTGCGGCCCCAACCACGATCAGACTGGATACCAGTCTAAACCTTAACCCATTCAGGTATAGATTATAGTCTTCACAAGTAACGGCAGGTTACTAGCCTGGTTAACCAGACCGCCGTGAGCTCAGCGCTATCCCTTCGGCGCCGAGAGCGTTTGGGGCCGCCAACCAGGCCTTAATTACCGCGCTTCGGGGGGGGGGGTAGGTTTCTTTGCTCACAACGTCGGCCCCAACAGAAGACTAAGCGTAACACAGGAAGTCAGCGGATACAGGGAAACCAGCTGAAGATAGGTCCGTGGCATAACTCACCTGTGCTTAGTAAAGGCCGGGGCCGAAAAATTACCGCCGAGCCGACCCAAGGTTTGGTACCCAGGCTAGCAGGTTATTACAAGAAATAGCTTGCAGACATAGAACTGACCGTGAGGTGGGCAGTCCCGTCTTTAACCCAGCCGATGACGATGTCAGAACCCGGCATGCCTCCGTTCGGAGACAGACCCAAGCCGACCCACCCTGTCGTCTCTACCCGGGCTTCGAACTCGATCTTATTCTCGTCAAACTTCCAGAACAGCTGGAACTTTCCTTCTTCGTCCAGAGACTCGTGGTGGCTGAAGCCATCGTCAGCTGCTGCTACAAAATTTACACCGTATATAATAGTTGTAGCTGAAACTACAGCACAGAAAAAACACAGAACACCGGCCATTTTGTCTGCTGCAGTTGTACTGATGTAACTAGTTGTTTATGGCCGATGGTTGATTCTTTGATACTCAAAGAATGACGTATGTGTCTCCAAAGTAACCGACCGTAACGACCCCACTATCAGGACGCTCCTAACAAAAGGTTCTAGCTGTCGGTTCAAGCCACATTTAAACATGAGTCATTTGTAGTGAACGAAAAGCAAACAACCAAAAGCTAACAAAGCCGTACTCATTTTGAGGGTGTTTACGGTGCGCAAAGGTTATCCCCATTTGGTGTTGGAGTCGCTCGCTCGGTCACTCACTCACTCATTCATTCATTCACTCACTCACTCACTCACTCACTCACTCTCTTACTCACTCACTCTCTCACTCACTCACTCACTCTCTTACTCACTCACTCACTCACTCACTCACTCACTCACTCACTCACTCAATAATTTATCACGGCTACTAATATTTCTGTACAGTAATCATGGCGTTTTTACCTCTCCACTTGAATGCCTATTTAGTTCTATGGCTGAATGGATCAGGGTTCACGGTGGTAAAATCTGGGCTGTAAAGTTCCCACATTTCATAGAATCCGAACAGTGTTCGATCGTGTTCGATCTGGGCGATTCGAATCGAACCCGCGTTCCATTTCGGGGTCACATGCGGTCATTTACAATAAAGCGGCAAAACAAGCCCTTCTGCCTGAGTGACTCGCAACAGATAAAAAACAACACTTTTCTATAGATTCAAACAGTTTCCAGGACACTACATGTCCGCTATCATTTTTTTGTGGACATGTAACATGTAGCAAAGCTACTGTCGTATCCTTGGGTGACCTTGAATGCTGTAATGATTCTTTACGCCTTTATGAATACACGGTGCACACTTTTGGGAGATATGACATGTCTGCAAAACTCGTTCAAACCTGGAAGCGTGGAGAGTCAAACATACCCCAATTACGGCTCAAAATGACTGTCACGGTTGTCCCGAAAATCGTGCTTTTGGGATTTTTTGAAACATGCGTTTCATTTTGAATTATGGGTAATTGAGTCCTAAAAAAGCCCAAAAATTCGATTTTTTCACCTATTTGTCGACAAAAAATATACTTATAGTCAGAAATTAAAAAAATCCCAAAAGCACGATTTTTCGTCTTATTCCTAGTCGTCGAAAAATATAAAAATCAGTGATCTTGCGTAATATGTGTAGCCAGGTTTGCTCGGTGATTGGCTAAAATATGACGCTGCGAAATCCCGAAAATTATCGACTTTTTAATGAAATACGAAAAAATCATCCATTTAGCGCAAAAAATCACAATTGAATGTATGTCAAGACGATAATTTTATTTTATATCAACGATATTTTCCCTTCGACACTAGTTTGTTTATTTTCAAATGTTTTGCGATTAGCCCAAAATAGCGTCTTGTAACCTGATACTTTATCGAACGCCCCCAGCAATGGGAATGAATGGCCTAGTGACAGACCGCCGTGGTTAGGATCAGGCACGGTTCTCGATATTGTGTCCGTGAACATACATGGACGTCTATTAGCTCCAGACATAGTTTTTGATAACTACCAGTTATTAATTTTATCTTATCTCTTCTTATCTTGTGTTTCTAGTAATATGTTAACAGAAGCGGCGCTAACAATGACAGGGTCAACAGAATATTTAAAAAGAAATCAGTATATTTCTTGCTCTTGTAGCAAACCTATGGTGAACAGGGCAACACAGTTTTATGTAAGTTTCCATGCAGTTTACGTTTACGTTGAAAGTACTGTCATCGTTAAGATGATTTCAAATGTGCAACGTTACGTATTGCTGTTTGCAAACTATAGTTGAAAAACATACCATACACAATAAAAGACACTGAAGCTTTCATATGAGTGTGGCCATTTCTAGTGTATTATTAACTGCATTTGAATATTCAAGTTTACGCCATACACATAGCTTAAGCACGGTTGTATTAGGTCATGATCACGACAGTTATTAAGTGATAAAAATTCTGCGTTATCTGTTTGATTTGATTTATTAAACTGTATAAACGAATATATACAACCAGGACTGCCCATCTAGCCGGAGGCTATTATAAAGGGCTAGCCTTCCCAACAGGACAATAAACAATTAGAAATTATTAATAATGTCGGTTACAATTCAGATGCATTAACAGATACATTAACATGCTATCATATAACGAATGAGCCATTCTCAGTACGGAGTCGGCCTGTGTTGTTAGCCTAATTTCAACAAGCTAACTAAAGGTGCCATTAAAACATTATTGAACATAGACTCATCGTGTTATAGTTTGTTTATTAATACACAAGGTAATACAGCCACATTTTAAGCTTATTATTACATTAATTATGTTAAAATTACAATTAGAAACAATTCAGCCTATTCTGTGTATTTGCCATTTCCCCAAGTTATATGTCAGACACCCTTATTGAGTTTTAGCTTTATTACAAATTATGCTACCTTTTTATACCGTGCTAAAACGTCTTTAACTCTAAAACAATTGTTGTCTTTTCCAAACAAGACAATCTATGTATCAGATAACTCGATTGTTTTGGGTATCTTCTTCCAAACACGAATATCATTTGCACGATTATTATCAGTGTATTATGTACCTTAAAAATGACATATCGTATACATGTATTTTCATGCAATGTTCACGACCACAATGCCAATGTAATCTAATGCAGCAATATATATCTATATATATTTATCATACACATTTCTTCCCAGTGCATGTGCACATGTCACTATTTCTTTATATATACAAAAAATTAAACGTACATAGTCATTGTGTCATGGACTTTTAAAACAGTGGATGCTATTTGATGACTTTAACAATAGCGGGAGATATTCTATTTCTAATATATGTAGAGTAAAACCCACACTTTATTCTGTTGCTACATAATTTATACAGATCGTATACAGTGCATAATTGTTTTTTGAAACCATGTCAGGAACGCAAAACTTATTTATATTTTCAAGTTTTTTTTTTTGTAAATTGCATTTGCTATCAGCAACGTTTTCGCCTTGGTTTCTGAAGTTTATAAGAAAAAAAAAACTTTTTTTCTTAACAACATGCTATTGTGTTAAAAGATAAAACTTTTGTTCCAATACAAGAAATTTTTCTCACCTAGAGCTTTGGACCAATAACTGTTGCACTGGTTCAATCTATTGAAGAAGACATTAGTGACTGGTCGAAAGCCACAGACGAGAACAGTCTTTTACGTTAGAACAACAGTTTTAACGTTTAACATATAATTACCAAGAACACACATGATAATATACTATTATAACCACCATGCATTAATCACACGTAAGGGACATTTTAAAAGCATTGTCGTCATAACAATAAACTAAGAAATCCCCGTTTGTGTTACTAACATTACATTCAAGTTGAACATGCTGATCTCACCACATGGTGCAAGACACGTTGTCTAACCTTATCTGTCTTTCTCCTTTTTCCTCCCACGTGCTTCTCTTTTACAAGACTATCTGTGATGTCAGTCCTTCTGTGGCGTAGCCAATAGGTTTTTCAGGAATATAGGGTGTTGTCATTTGTTCTTCTAATAGATAAAAACAAAGATACAACTTAATTACTATTATTTATTTTACAAATGAATGCGTCATCTGTGTCACCTTGAACGTGACAACTTTACATACTTACCCAATGCTAAATATATGTATAAGATTGTAGAAAGATTAAAAATCCCATTGATAAATTCCAATAAACATAACCATAAATTATACAAGACTTTGCCTTTAATCTGACGTATTCCAACTATTATAAACTTGATGGTTTTTGATCATAATTAACAGGAAATTATTGATAATAAGATACTGAATAACACCCGATTTACAACTGGCTACGCCACAAGTTATTCACGGATACCATTTGCTTCTGCTCTTCATTGTGGACTTATTTCTTTAGACGCCGGGTGGAGTACCGGCTTGAGAACCCGGGTTCTGCCCAGCGTTCATGTGGACGTTACCGCTAGACCCAAAAGCCGGCGTGAGGATTCCTCTCAGTAGGTCCACGGGGAGTGGGAAGATGATGGTGGAGTTCTTCTCGGCGGAGATGGCGTTGAGGGTCTGCAGGTAGCGGAGCTGGAGAGCCGCGGGGGACTCGGAGATCACCTCCGAGGCTTCCTTCAGGGCTCTCGATGCGTTCTTCTCTCCCTCAGCAGCGATGACCTGGAGGCAACAGGTTGGTAAACGTTATTGTTTGTTACCAGGAAACACTAAAGCTTCATTCAAGGTTTCATGTTTATGGGGAAAACAGCACGTGTCTAAAATGAAGGGAAAATGGCGTCGGGTGACGTATGGTAGATCATTCGACTGTGAACCGGGAGAGCCGGGTTCGATCCCGAGTCGTACCCGATTGGGGAAAGCCGTATTGAGGTCACCTTGTGGCGCCGAATGGCAGCCGCACAGACCCTTGCGGCAGTTCCACGAAATGTGGAACAAATATGTATTATGACACGATGATGAAGGTTAGACATCCAGGTAATACGATGCGCCAAAAAGCAGTTACTGAAGCAACTGGATATGATTTTGGAAACGTCAGATGTTTCAGCTAGTATCCGCTAGCCTTCGTCAGTGACTGAGAGACTAGAGAAGAAATGCATATCAATCAATAGGTAGTGCTTATAAAATTGCATTTCTCCTCTGGTCTCTCCGTCACTGACGAAGGCTAATGGATACTAGCTGAAACGTCTGAAGTTTCCAAAATCATATTCAGTTGCTTGATCAGTATGAGTAACTGCTTTTTGGCGTATTTATCATGACATTGTGTATTATTATGTGTATTATTACCATATTTGTATCATCTGATTGTAAACCCGGTTTCAATTAAACACTTTATGGCTACGATTGCACGGGTGATGTTTGGCCAATAAACAGGCTCCAATAAACGATTTATTATTATTATCATCATAAAATGATGTACCTTTGCTCTGGCTTCACGAGTTGCCTCCGCTTCGGCAGCCATTGCGCGCTGAAGTTGCACAGGAAGGCGCACGTCTTTGCTGTTAGAAGGAATAAATGACATTTATTACTCGACAGTTGTACGGCAATGTATGGAAACAATGACAATGCCGCCACTAGTCTTTTTTTAAAACTATAACTACAGGAATATTCACGTGAACGGCGTAGTGACATGGTACACGTCAAACGCTTTTGTCTGTTACAATACAATGTAATATGATACGTAAATAGGGTGTCTGCGCATGACATTTGTTGTCTGAAATAGTCCGTTTGTCTTCGAAAATTTTTTTTTTTACATTTATTATATATCTTTTAATCATTTTTAGTCTGTCTGCAAAATAGGGTTTTTGGCACGTAAAAATTATATCTATCTTTAAAAATGACATTTTAATCCTATTTTTTAAAAAGCTTTAACTTTACTTTTACTCAATAGCATTATTCCGGAAATTAATTTAAATCTGCCTTTGTAAATTACGTGAAAAGCAACCTTATATTCAGTGCTTGACATGTGCAACAGTGTTTTTTGTTTAATGGACGTTGCAAACAATAAAAGAAGGGAGGATTTTACCGTTCATATACCCATAAAAATAATAATTTACTAATACTAGACTTCTCCACTCTTTGCAACTCGTGATATGTAACATACTGGGAATGCTGAGATACATATAGCAAAAAAACAGGTAGCATCTTTTTTTTTATTAAATTGACTTACTGACACAATTCTTGTTTCAAAAGTTCTTTCAGAGAGTTACCGTAAAACTACAAGTTGTAACGACTGATAATTATTACAAAACGGGGCTAATTATTATACAGTAGGTATTAATTATAAACTATCATTGAGATGAAGAAATGTAGCGTCCACTCATTCATTCACAGTGCACAGAGGTTAGATACAGACAGTTACTGACTGCACGGGTTGTTAGCCATAACAAGAAGACACAAGGACAGACAGGGATGGAATGGTGGTGACAGAGATGAAGTTCACTTATTTTTGCTTCCAAAGGTTGATGATCGCAAAGATCTAGTTCGCCAGATGGTATACGGTACAGCCAGCAAGCAAGCGACCTCTGGCGACAGCTGCTGGTGTTGCCTAGGTCTATTTGACTTATTTTACGTATTTGAAGATTTACATTTCAGGTAAGTGACACAAATGCAATGTTTATTTTTGTTTGGTAACGTTTTCAATTATTTTGGATTCCACACAACTCTTCCTTTACTCTGCATTGGATGACCAGATATCAGCATCTGAACCACCTCATCACACCGGTAAACAATGTGCGGTTTTTAACGTGCATGCATATGAGGTGTGACTCTTCCAAAACACTGTACTTCCTTCTTAAGTCCCATCCGAGGGACGTCCCTAACCGAAGCCAGGACCTCATTTTCACATGAGTGAATTGAGGATAGTCATGGTAACCCCTTTCCCAAAGGATTCGAGCCCGGGATCTCTAGGGTTATAGCCAAAAATTTTGCTGTTATACATGCCACAAAAAATGTGATTCAAGCTATACTTTGTGAAATCAATATTCTACAATTACACATATGATTTTTTTCTTATTTTTAGACTTTACTGATTTAATGTCACGTAGTGCATTCACGCGTGCATTGATTTTCACCTAGTACCTGTTCTAACAAAACACTGCCTCTGAGGATCTGGCCCGGGTGCCATCCTCCGCAGTTCATATATAGTAGCTAGCAACAATAGGGAGCCGACGAATAGCACACAGGCTACCAAAGCTCAACGGAAGAATTTACTGACTGTACATTGCCAACTCATAAATGCCGAAAAAGGCCAACATGTGCTTTGCAACATGTGATTGTCATCATAGCCGCTATCTACAACCGCAAAAACTACCATACTAGCTTTAGTATTCCTGTTGTTTGTCAGTATTTTTGTTGATTATTTTATTCACCCGCGCGCGATAGATTGGGAGTCTTCAAAAAAATGCCTTTCAGAAAATTAAGTACATGTGGCCCTATATCATTCGAAATCTTAATACCAACTGGCAAGTTTTTCCTTTGCGAACATCAACCTTTAGATGAACAGGACAGGTCGTACTTACACCTCCACTCGCTCCACCTTCACACCCCAGGCATCGGTAGCTTCATCCAAGGCTGTCTATAGAGGACACACAGAAGGCAGAAAAACTCAGAACAACACACAGACGGCAGGGACAGCTCACAGGTTAACGTACTTACATCTCCACACGTTCGACTTTAACTCCCCACGCATCGGTAGCTTCATCAAGGGTCGTCTGAAAAAAATTCCTCGTTAGTGGTAACGAAACAAATGTTTTGTTAGGTTTAACCCGGGTATATAGCCCGGTTTAACGCACGTTGGAACGCACTTTGGAAAGAATTTGGGACGGCAAAACGGGGTTTGCTTCGTACATTGGATCATTTCAGAAGTCGCCACACCATAACACGCTATACCATGCCTTCCTGTTTGAAGTCTTTGATGAGGAACGGACTTCAGATTGGCTACAATAAATTCACATTTATATTACCATAAATATATGAGTAGAGCAGTGCATTAGGTTGGCATTGCCTTTATTTAGTTCTGTTTTAAGGCCGCGCCGGCTTTTGAAAGAGCTTTCTTGTTTTACTAAAGAGAAGTCAGACAAAGCTTGAGGCATAGTTTCGGACAACTTTTACCTTTAGTTAGGTAGATACTGTAATTATGCTGTACTCTGTCCAATGTTCTTTTGTTCTTGCTATTTGTAATTAGCATTCGAGCAGGAATTTGCAAAAAAAAATGCCATTGTTTTAAGGCATTCAATGCAATTTCTGGGCAGCAAAATTTGCCAGATTACTGTAATATTCTTTGCAGGTTATCGTCATTATTTTAGGCTCAAAGGTGTTAAAATATAGCGTCAAAACAAGCCAAGACAAGCATCTTTGCTTTTGGTACAGCTAATAAAAAGTAAGATAATTCAAAATTAAAAGTGTGATCTCGCCGTTAAAGGGCCATCTATATTGCAAAAATATATAGCAGGAAGCTTTTTCTCCAATTCGAAGCTTCGAAAGTGTCTGACAGACATTGAAACGTAAGAAGGTGAGAAACATACTAGCCAATTGTGTATGAAGAAAAATTCCTATAGGGTAAACATTATGCATTTTCTTTACAAATTCTACCTTTTACCTTTAAATACCTTTAGTTGACAGTATCATATATGGTCAAAAAACACATTACCTGCATTTGGTGGCTGATGTTCTCTCGCTCGGTTAAAATCTCACCCAGTGTCTTTGTACCCAGGACGTTTCGCAGAGTTGTGGCCGCCAGCAGACGGGTTGATCGTTGGGCATTTTCCACATTGGTGACAGAAATGGTTGCGTTCTGAACACGGTAGTATACAACGGCGTCCACTGCTACGGTTACGCTATCTTTCGACAGAATCTGAAAAGAAAGGTGGTGGGCATCGACCTCCAGGTGTCTTTTGAACATGCAATAAAATTGCCGATCTTGTAAACATTCCTTATGATTTTATTTCCACCTTTTTCTGTTTAAAAATGCTAAAAAAATCAGCGTACTTTTTTATTTCATTTTTCCCCATTTCAGTCTATGTGTGAGGCATTGTAAGGAACTTGTAAAGGGTTGTCAACCATTTGTTTAATCACGACTTTCCTTAAATGAGCTGATGGCTGCATGTCCGGAAGGATACTTAATCGCAATGTTTCCAAATATAAGTGAAAAACATAGAATAATAAAAACATGATGAAATTTAAAAAAAAAAACTTTAAAGAAAAGAATGCATTAAAGACCCTTGCGAATACCTCTAATGCTTGGCTAGCATTGCAAGGAATATCATGAATTTACAGAAAAAGATCATAAGACAGGACTGTGTTGTGCCTTGTAATGGCCTATAATGTATGTATTTTATAACGTGTATTGATTGACAGTCTCCAAACGTTATACCATAAGGCGGACCTTCTATATTTTGTGTGCCTTGCACACTGGTAAACTAGAAAAGCCTTCGATTTTTTTTTTTTTTTGAAAACAGAAAGGCCGATATTTGCTCGGCTTTACCACATCCCCCGTACCAAAAATGGACTTATACCCCTCCCGCACTAATGGATTGTTCCTAAATTACCCCTGCCAAAAAAATGTAAAGTGTTTCAATAGTATATGACCCCATACGGAAATGGGATCTTCCAACGCCTTCTGCTGTTGTAACATGTAGAAAAAAGTGTTCAATTTTTTCTGGCTTTAAGCCAAATGGTGGTTATCCCACGCGTATGGAATGCTGTTGACAGTAAAAGTTAACGAATGTACAATGATTGAACAAATGTGTAGAAAATATAATAATGGAAATGATTTGCTACAGACAATTTGATTGCAGAAAAGAAACACTAAAATAGAAGAAGCAGCAAAGACAACAAAGAAGCTAGTAGATGCGTGGTAATTTAATGGTTTTGTTTGGCGAGGTGCGTAAAATGTGCGAGTTTGATGTTCATTGTGCACGAGTGCTGAGTGTCAGGAGAAGAGTAGCTGGCTGCTGACAACCAATCACATAAACCAATCAATTAAAATGTAAACATTACATACATTAAAGGTGTACCTATTTTTACGACTTAGTAATCAATAAAAAGGGCATGCACAGTCTATGCAGACGTTCATAGACCGAATCCTTACAGGCATAGGCTAAATTGAATTTTACAGACACTTTTAGAAGAATAGTGATGGTTTGCGTAAAACCCTATGACAAATAGATATGTAACATGCTTTTATGAACAATTTTGTCCGCAGTTCATGTCGTAAAATTAAACTGGACTCCTTAGTAACCGAGAATGATGACAAACTGTTGTAATTTATTCGTTAGTCCAGTATTTTATTGTTTTTCTTCCATTTGCAGTTGAGCTATTGAGGAGACAATATTGAACGTATATTGGTCTCCCAACTAGCGAAAACAAATGGAAGGGTGTGATGGGGGTATTACGACACCTGCATAAACGGCATGACCCTACCTCTTGAGGAGGCACGTCAAAGGAAACAGTTCTCAAGTCGACCTTCCTGTAGGTGTCGGTGCAAGGAAGACTGAAGAATATACCTGTGGGAACACCATGCAACGATGAACCGCTGTGCCTGAGGGAGGAAGTACGGTGGGTGCGATTAAATGGTGGAAAAGCGTTGTTCCCTGAGTGTGCAGTTTAGGTGTGCAGTCAACAGAGACGATAGACCTTTGAAATTTGAGAAATCGTTCTATTTTAACCATTCAATAGTTTCCTGGCTCTTTTAAATGTTTTCTTGACCTCAAAGGAAGGTATTTTACAGCGATCTTTTCATGATCTCCGTGTCAAATGAGCTTTTTAAGTGTGCCATCAACAGAGACGATAGAACTTTGAGCGTCTAGAATTTAAAAAAAAATTCTTTCAGTTGTAACCGGTAGCGCCTAATGATCATAAAGATCTTCCAAAGACCATCCAATGGTCTCCAGGTTCTTTTATATATGTTTGAATGAACTTAAAAGTTATCAATTACAACGGTATTTTCATGGGTCTCTGTGGGCAGTTTAAGTTGTAGCACCGCGTGTCATGCAGTGGTCATAGCATTCTTCTCCAAGTTTTCGACTTCGATTCCCAAAAATGCACGATGTTGTACCTTGAGAAAGGCACTTTTCACAACTTTCACAACTGTGCGATGGAGTGACGCCAATCGGGCCTTTTGGCTATTTTTTTTTAAATAATTCTGTCCAAACAGAATGCACAGCCAGATTTGGTGTCTCCAATGAGCCAACATCTGCAAATGTTCACTACGAACCGTACACGGTACAGGTTTTTAAAATTTCTTTTTAAGTGATCAACGACTTTTGGTCACCCACTGGTGTTCCTACGGTCTTCGTCCTGTTGATATGTGCCATTAGAAAGGTGGGTGCATGAAAAAAAGGTAATCTATTCACCACGTTTCCACCATTGAGAAGACACCACCATACCAAAGGTTTTTAAAGATATCTACCTCCTGAGGGGGTACATCAAATGTTACTGTCCGCATGTCCACGTTGCGATGCGTCTCCACACACGGAAGCATAAAGATCAGCCCTAAAGATTTTAAAAGAAGAGAAAATATCCTATCATCTGTTTAGCCATGTGGTAGATTTATAAAGTCGAAATTGTATGATGATAAATTGTAGACAAGATGTATGTCAATCTAACCTGCTTGGTAAATAAATTTAATAAACTTAATAAGATATTTATAAAAAAAATATAACATTGACGTATGAAGCATCTACTCTAATGATAGTATGTATAAATTGTAATTATATTTAACATTGACTTACCTTTGAGTATCATTTTGTATATTTGAGTGAAACTGCATTCATTTAAATGTTAGATCACAAACTGTTACGGCTTTTGCACAAAGAACCAATTACCTTCAAGCAGTAAAGAAATTTTAAAAAAGGATACCTGCATCTATTCAATGACAGCAACGTTGCCGTTTGGTATATCTACTTTTGGACAATTATTTCACCAATACGTTATACCCAAAACACACTTGTTACAATCAACAACCATGTTTATATTATCCCTATTATCAAAATGAATTCTCAGAAGGGCAAATACAAAATCAACTGGGGACTTAATAACATACAACTGGCAGGCCATACCCTTCGCCTTATAAGCCAGCGCCACTCAAAAACTGCTATGAGCTGGGTGCCATTAGGGGGCAGAAGGAAGAGAGGTCTGCCAAAGAACACCTGGCAAAGGACCTTTCAAGAGGAGCTCAAGATGGTAAACACAACCTGCGAAGAGGCTGAGGAGGCAGCAGGCCCTACCAGATTAAAGAGACTCTTCTTACACAACAAAGTCGTTTATTCAAGCAACGATTCGGTGACCGTCTGTCACCTTCCTCAGGGCAATTCTGACTGGTTCACATTGCATTGCAGCACAGGTGTCGCTGCTACAGATCCATTCCCAAATTTACAATATTTACATATCTACACATATGCGTGATTGGATTACAGGGAAATGTATCTGCAATGCGTTCCCAAACGTGCGGAAGTTGGATATACTGTATATAGATTATGTATGCATATGTATCTGTAGCAGCGACACCTTTGCTGCAGTTCGATGTGAACCACTCAGAATTGCCCTGAGGAAGGTGACAGACAGTCACCGAAATGTCGGCTAAATAAAAGACTTGGTTGTGTAAAAAGAGTCTCTTTACTCAGTGTCTTACCAACCTGATGAAACTATACACGGAGGATCTAGACCCAAATTGAAACATGCCCGTAGGTACAGGAGGACCTAAGGTCTAAGGTAAGGTAAGGTAAGTTAAGGTAAGGTAAGGTAAGGTAAGGTAAGGTATCGAAATAAGTAATCAGTACATTACCCGGACCCTTGGCTCCACCTGGAACCAGCTGGCCAAGTCGGAATATCACAGCCCGCTCATATTCCTGGACAACCTGAAAACCAAACCATTTAATACAGTAAACATGTTTAAGAAAGAGATGAAACACTTTATAATTATCTTTTTAAAGCAGATGACGTCATACTTTTAGCACCAATATGCAGTAAGTTAAAACTATAATTTCCAACAAAAGACAGTGGACTTACAACAAAGGCCTTCCTTTGTAGTATTACACTGTTACGCACGAACAAAGTTCTGGTAAGCGTAAAAGCTTTCAGAAGAAATCAACCATGTTTCTTCAGCTCTTCTTAAACCTACTCAACTTAATCATCAGTACTTTACTGTGAATCAAAAAACAATACAGATGCAGATTATCCAGATGACACATGTGACACGGTAAACAGAGCTAGAGGATCGTAAGTTGCAGAAAGTCTGTGCCGCCCCCCGTCTTTGTTAAGGGACTTTTGGCAACCTACGATCCACTGCTCACCGAGTCACATCTGTTATCTGCATAACGTGGCGGCACAAAAGGGGTGGATTGTTAATGCCTTGACAAAAACTGGAGTCGTTTGGTTAAGTCCAATTTCTTTTGTTAGAAATTACAGTTTAAACTTGCTGCATAATGAGGTTTGCTGACACAGATGAAAGATAAACTTGGTACCGGAAACAAGATATCAAAACCATACTCTTCTTTTGAACGTTCGTATCAACGGAAAACAAGTAATTGGTTGTGCCAGCGCTAAACAAACAAATAACGTACATTTTGTCTATTAAAAGTGCTTAACATGTAATAAAGATACGTAAATGTGCTAACAGGCATATCAATACCATTAAACAAGGTTAGATAAAACATTTAATCAGTTTTGATTTCTTCTTAATAGTGACTATTAAATACAAAAATGTTTTAATAATGCTTCTCTATACAACCATTTAAGTAGGCTTATCGAACTAATTTTGAAATATCAAATTTGTTTTGATTTTTTGGATGTAGTTGAATTTGCATTAAAAAATAGATTACCTCAATAGTTGCATAGATAAGTATTCCTAAATACATTTATGTACCTAACTAATTTCAAAATCACAATTTAAATACGTCCAGCAACGAGTTTAATTATGTATTTTATGTTAATTAGAAACATGTCATATCAGCTTATGAAATTAAATGATCCTCAATACTATCGACATGATTAATAAGTTAGTACGAGGGTTAACTGTGTTAAATATTATTATAATATAAATATACAATGTCAATTTACACAATTATAATCCAAATGTATTGGCTGCTATTATAGTTGTTCTTTATATATTATGCAACTAGATTACTATCAGATTCTTCTACGCTACCTATTCACAGGACGTCATGCACACATATTATGAACTAAACATCATCTAAACTAGATTAGTTGACCTATATTCTAGGAAAGATACAAACCTGACCTGATGTGAATTGTTAGTTGAGAGGAGGTATGTTAGTTAGGATGATAGAGAAAAGTTGACAGTCAAATGGAATTCAAGTGATCAGTGGTTTTGTGAACAGAAGATATTTTTAAGAAGGGATTTTTTTAATGTGCTTATGGTTCTTTCAACAATTTTCAGATATTCTCGGACGAGAATGCATATTTCTATTAATTTAATTGTGTTGTTTTTTTTATTTAGTCTAGCCATATATGTTTGTAGACCAAAAGGGAAATCTTTGTCAAAAATTCATTTATAAAGGTGAAACGTGTCATAACACATATTTTTGTGCAAAAATACATATTAGTTAGTCTAGCCATACATGTTTTATGTTTGTAGGCAAAAAAGAGAAATCTGTGTCTAAATTAACTCAAATAGGTGAAACGTTTTATAAAAACGGTTTTGTGCAAAAATACGTAATGTTAACTGTTCCAAACGCTGGTATCCAATGGGGGCAGCAAACTCTTGATACATCCACTGTTTTTTAACCACTTGGGAAATGTGGGCACGTTTTTCTATGCCGTACCTTGATGCAGAAACAGAGTGAAATGGGGAAGGTGACGATGGCCATGACGTAGGCGAGTAGCACCAAGACGTATCCACACAATCCGAGAGGCTCGGGCTCGCCCGCTGTAGGGTACACAAAAACAACACCTACTGGTAAGCACTACGTCATGCAGACTGTGGTTTCCTCCTACATTATACACACCTTTATAAAGAAGCAGAGTGAGATGGGAAACGTGAGAACGACAAGGATGTAGGAGAAGAACATCAGGACGTATCCGCACAGTCCCATAGGTGCGGGCTCCCCCGCTGCACAGGAAGAAAAGAAATGTTACGGCAAATGTGGTTTGCAAGATTATTCAACATACTAAACATAAACAAAAAGTACAAGACAATGCAACAATGTAAATTAATGTGAGGCCATTTGGAATTGATTATATGAATGGCATCCTCGCACGCACTAATCTTCGTCCTTCCCTCAAAAACTTTACCATACTGAAAATTGTATAAATCCGCTGCAAAATTAGCAAATATAGTCGTATTAGATATTCGAAAGTTAAATAAAATGAAGATTAATTATTTAATACCATACCATTCTCTGTACTTAGTCATTTGTTAAACATTTTTTGACCACGTAGATTTCATAATAAAGGCAACTTATTTGCTAAGCTCTTTTTTCGCATACTCGCATCGATTTTTGTGTTTCCAGAGGATGTTATCCATTTAATCCAATCTACATGGTATGAAAATAATTCCACAACCTTGACATTTAGAATTGCACTGGAACATATTACAGCAAGCGTGTTTTGCAATTCACAATAATGATGGTTATTCAACACACTAAACATAAACACAAGAACACTGGTGGTGCTGGGACGTAATTAGTTGTCAGCAAAAAAAGTTACCTTTATCACTTTTTAACAAATCATACATGGCACCATGCTGTTATTATTGTAACTAACTAAGTATATATAGACTAATAAAATGGAGACTTATTGTATAACAAGTATAACAGACAAGAGTCAATATAATGCGTTTGCATTCACAGTGCTGTCAAATAGTATGATATATAACCCACTGACATTAAATTCCGTTTCTTCTTGTAAAGTGCTTTTTGAAAGTCATTACAGTTTTACTAAATGGAATGTCCTCAAGACTGTACTTAAACGTATTGGAAATAAGAAGCCATTCAAGGGATGCATTTCTACCAACCATGTCGCTGTACAGTGCTAGGAATTGCTAGGAATAACACATTACACATAGCATCGTTTACAATAGAATCGAAATATAAATAAACATATTTTGCAACGTTAGACATATTGATCAATATAGGCAGGTTAGCGAGGGAAATGTCCTACCTACCCAACTGAACTAATGTAAAATCTACATAGTTTTCTACATTAAACTTGTTTGCCAATCATTTTGCTTGATCCTTCAACTAACTAAAATATTCTAGTTTTCATGAACCGTTGACATAGATTATTTTAGAAGAATAAATATTTCTATGAAATTTCTTTATTATAAACTTTAATCCTCCTTACATTCCTAATACTAGAGACACTGCAACCAAAAAAAAAAAAAAGATTCCAAAGGGAAAGAAAAAAAAAACCATGTTAACTAGAAAGGCCAATATTTGCTTTGGAGCAAATATAGCGATGGGTTCACCACATTTTACGACATGGCAGGGAAAGAATGAGAAACACTAGAAAGGCCAACATTTGCTTCGGAGCAAATGTAGGAATTTCACTCCATACCCTTCCCCAAACAAAAATGAGAGATTCTAAATAAATCATACTGCAATTATACAAGGACAAGCTGTTTGAATCTCGACAGGTATTTACAAAACTGGCACTTGGCAATTATCTCCTTTTTTTTTACAAAGATACAACGACACGCACTTTAAATCTCGACAGCTTTACTTTACACTTTTGACGAGATTGTAACTACTACTAACGGAAGCAAAATTTTCACGGCCTGAGAAAAATGGACATGTTCACGGAAGTATATATTCACGGTGGTGACAGTTGCAGGAAAAAGAAAGTCCAGGAATTATTTCCTAACTGTAATGATAAGTTCACAACACAGAGGTGACAGTGAAAACCGTGAACATTGACCCCCCGCTTGCGTTGCGGTACAGTGAAAAAAAATCGGGAATTACAGCAATCAATTTACTGAGTATGTTTGCTTAGTTTCCAGATGTTTTGTACTTGTAGTTTTTAAATGAACGAAAACCGATGCGCGCACAGATGTTACTTTTGTGACAACATCAAAGTGATTTTGGTTTGTATGTTGAAAAAATACAAAAGACTAACATTCGAAGTTATTGAAATTCTTGAGTAAGAACAATCAGTTTTGGAATGTTAAAAGCAAAGCAATAATATTAAAACGAAAATGTTAAAATTAAATGTTGAAATTGTTAAAATGTAAAATGGTTAAAATGGTTAAAATTGTTGAAATTGTTAAAAATGTTATAATTGTTAAAAATTGTAAAAAGGATAATTAAAAATATCCAGTGTACCGGGGTTCGAACTCGTAATGTCTGGACTTGCAGCCCTGCGCGTTACCAACCGAGATATCTGGACACGTTTCCAATACTCTTTGCATTGTATGTCATATAAAGTGAACAACATGGCGGTAACGATCGCTTCAAGTACTAGTAAGGGACTTTCTAGGAGATACACTCTACAATTTTGGTGATTCTTCAGAAATCGATAACAGAATATATAATACTAGTCGGTGAAGATTGTGGAAAATTGTTGATACCGTGGCGCGCGCGCGTGCGCCGACGATACACATTACGTACCGTTGTTTACAGTACTCACGGGGCGCAGGTCATTGACCTCCCGCTTGCGTTGTTCCAACATAGAAGAGCAAAATATCTGCCAGTTTTTGCGTCAGATTTTCAGTGTTTGTTAAAATCATATACAGGCATCCATGCAGCTATAATTCTTCCAACTAGTTCGTAGTTAGGTGAAATGTTTATAGGAATCACACGAATCGGTATCCAATATCAGAGTATCAAATAGTAATGGCCCACGGCCATATTGTACGTGAAAATGGTAGTAAATAAATTAATTAGCCAACAGCCAATCAACAGCCACATCTGCAAACATGACCACACCTGCTTGTATGCCCATATTTGGGCCTTCCCCCGAATTCCTTTCTTATTACGTCACGCGCGTACGCCCCCACAGTACTTTCCTATGGGGACCACTAAAAAGCAAATAAAACGATTGTAAAAGCTTGTATACAAAAAAATTTAAAAAACGCCTAAGGGTATTTACCCACTCTACCTCTATACGAAATTACAGGTAATTTCGCCCAAAAATGAAGGAGTTGAATCAATTTAAACAAGTGGCAGGAGAAGAAGGAGAAACATCAGAAAAAGCAATATGGGTTCACCACCACTTCGTGGTGTGGTGAACCCATAATTAACTGCAATGTTATAACGTCCCCGTAGAATCCACGTGTCTTGATATAATACAATATAATGTTATTATGTAAAACATAAATATCCATAAATATACCGACATTTTAGTATTATGTTTGACACATATAACATTTTCAATTGACCATAGCTTGTCTAAACTTAATCATTATTGTTTTTGAAATGAGAAATAAATGTATGGTGGGCAATATGCCTCGATCGTAATTACAAGAGATTACAAAAAATAAGCAATGATGGTAGCTTCTCTTTTTTGTCATTTGTCTTGTGTCAATACATTATTGATATTCCCTTCACGTAAGTCTTAGGAAAACTGTCAGCCACCCGCGATCTGTGAGGAATTGCTGAGTAACCTGGTACGACCTTCTGACCTCCGGTCCCAAAGGATCACAGGACCATCTAGATAAGAATACGATCAGAAAGTAGCCCTCCTTTTGTAACCATCTGCACAGAACAGATCACACAAGGCCCAGAGAAAGGTTTTGGCCATTTTTCAACACAGCAAGTTAAAAAAAAAACACGAGATGAATAAGCTGTTAAAGACTAAATGACACCAAAAAAATCCGTAAAATACATACAAATATCGAAAGTGTACATAAAATGTAGTCACTTTGTTCCAACCATGATGACTGAGAAATTGAGCTTGTGCGGCCTTTTAAAATTGAATTTTTGGAGACTCTCTAGCAAGCTTCCCAATCACCCACTCCGAGCATTTATTTTTGCATCTGTGTTTTTCTTGAGCTGACTTGGTGACATCAGCTCAGAAAAAAATATAGAAAAAAGTAGATAAAATATAATAAGATGAAATATAGAAAAAATAAAATGTAGAGATGCCAATCGCCTGCCAGTACTGGCTTGTGCTGACTCTTCCAAGGCAGGGCATTAGAATTTCGAATGTAACAAGAGAACCGCGCATATTTATTGTAAATGTGTCTGTTAGCCAGGTAATACTAGTTATATTAATTACAGTCAGCTAATGTCATATTTTTGTATCATGAGCACTTTAAAGCATTAGAGTGGGTGAAATGTCATCTAGAATGGAGTATTTATAGCAATTCAAAATCTTAATCAAATTCCTGCCATGCATGCTATTTACAATATATTACGTAGAAGCTTATAACATTTGAATGACGCAATTTCAACGTTAGCTCACCTAGTATTGACAATAATTGACAACTATATCACAAGCTTTCATATTAATAAACTAGTACAACATTGAGGGAAGAGCTAAAAACACTTATTCCTGATCCACATTAACTAACGACAAATGGACTAGGAATTCCAGGAAACTATACTGAAGAATAGATAGTGTATACGATGTCTGGTAATAGAGTAAGTGAGAAACGATCTCACCGTTTTTAGTGGCTGCCTTTCCCATGCCCTTGGTAGTAGATAACAAGTGTAATATATGGACCCCACAACGACTCTTCCTATCGCCTCTTCGCGCACACAAACCTCAATCAAACGCGTTGCCTCAGGGCTTATTCCTGGAACATTCCTGGAAGGTTTTATACATCAACCTGCGTGCGTACGTGACTTTATTGATCTTTAATTCCCCACCTGCAGTAACGCGAATAGAAGCAAGCCTGATGTAATGGCTAATGCAGGGAAGTCGTGCGTTCATGAGGTTATAAGCCATATGTTGTCGGTCATCACAGACGATTCAACAGAACCCAGTACTACCTAGTCATCGATTTTGACGGGAAAAATGATATTTTATAAAGCCACCCACGCCGTGTTACATATATGATAAAATACTCTTTATATATGATAGTTCTATATTACTTACAGACGAAATTTTGCACCTAACAAATTGTGATGATTCTGCAAATGCATTTTGCTACAATCATATTCTAATGCGATGACTTATTAGAATATATAGGACAGCAAGGTACGTGAAATCTTAGTAAAATTATAATAGATTTGTATATAATCTTTGTAGATTTGTAGCTTAAAGTTACATCATGTAACATAAGGTCTATGGAAAATTTTTTTTTTGTTTATTTATTTACAAAGTAAGTTTAATCAGCCTTATCCTATAGCAAATAAATGTCATTAAGGAAGCAGAGGTACCAAAATGTGAAATTTTACGAGTGTATTAAAAAGATGAAAGCACAGCTGCCAGCCATTTAGTTTACATTCTGTCAGTAGTAGTAGTTTGCAATTGTACAACTTAGTGTGCATATTATGGGCTGTTTAGCACAAATCGACTAGAAATAAATTAAAAGTAAAGATGTGAAAGATATGCTCATATTTAGTTTATTATTTAATCTAAATCACACAGATTCTTTCAATTAAAATATATCATTTTAAACAAATTGTTTACATAACGCCTCTTATAAATGGCTATAGTGTTTATAAATGTAACGTAAAAGTTACCCTCACATTAAACTGTTTAATAAAAAAAGGCAGTACCTTGTGTCTTTTCATGCATTATAATCTTGTCCTGGTAGCAAATGCATTTAGTAATGATCACTTACCACTAAAAAATGAAATCTGCTCTCCATTAGGTTGAACATCTGTTATGAGGACTTGGCAGGCGCAGTGAACATCTTTTAACCTTCACAATGACATTCTCCAAATGTACACGTGATATATGTCCTACCATTTATTCAATGATGTTTCACGTAGGCTTCGGAAATATATCAAATGCAAACGATGTGCAAAATTAACTTTAGGCCATCAAATACCAATATGTTGCATTATTTTAACGTTTATACTTATATTGCTTTTTTACATAACGTTTGACAAATCATGGATGTTTTGAAGAATCAGCTTCTTAGCATTAAGTCTAAACATTCACCCATTAAGCAAATGCAATCAATTAAAATATCTATATATTAATATTAATGGTCTTCGTATATCTGATCACATGTCAAATAATATTAGCAATTTCTGTAAAACTGAAACAACACATGGGATTTTCTTTTTGACCAGAACAGAGAAAATGCAACAAACTGCCATTGCAGCAAAATTATAGTGTAGATACAACAAATCAATTTTAGTTTTAAATCCATCAATTGCTGCTCCGAGATTGGTTATAAATACGATCTTATTGCATGCATTATTGTTGAGATAAAACTTCATACATATGCATGGTATGTGTACAGGCACCATACAGATTTCCTTAAACTTGCAGGTTATGTACGGTTGCTTTTGAAGAGTAATTTATAGAAAAAATAAAATACAGCCCCTACAATGTTTACCTTTAGTGCTAAAGTATGGAAATCCCTTGGAGATCCACATTCTGCTTAACATATTACATCTGATTCAAACCTAATTAACATATTACATTTTGTACCTCGGCAACCATGCACATACTAGGACTCTACCATTGTATTATTGTATTAAAAAAATGTTTGTATATATTGTTGCACCATTGTATATAACTGAATATCTCACTAACTATGTAATTTGTAATATGTATTATGTATGTCTAAAATTTTTCTTCTTTCCCCCAGGGTGTCCCTTAGTAATAGTCTTTAACTAGTTGGGACACCCTAGCTTCTTTGTAAGCCGAATAAATAAATAAATAGATAAAATAGAATACACACGCAGACACACATAAACACATTGCAAACTCTCACACTCTCACACAACTCTACCCCCACTATATATTGCAGACTAATGCTTCTTAACAACAACATTATCAATGGCGTTCTGAATTGTTCACAAATTGTAATACAGAGACAACTATATTTAAATGCCACAGTCCTTACTGTTAGGTCATCGCTCAATATTTGTAATCAGAAAACCACTACAGCGCACAGCCTACAAGGGTCATCCTCTGACCCGAGAAATTGAGTCCATAATATCAAATGTCTATACACTAGTGATCTTTCATTTCTGTGTTTGAATCCATATTAGATGACAGAAAGCCGTATAGCCCTGATTGATATCCGATACGGTTTTGGAATCGATACACATCACAATCAACACATCATAACATAAGGAAAATGAGACTCTGTATACAATGTACCATGTGGGAAATATGCTCTATAAATTTACATTGGAATCCAGGAGAATTTCACAGGACATTTTGGAAGTATATAAACAACATTGTTGTCAAGATGTATTGCCAAAAACACACACGAATCTAGCATTGCCTACCAACGGTAATACTAGGATTCTTTATATGAGACGTCACACCGATATATGTCTACGAAATGCCGTAACTGTTATGCTGTAGAGTTCATTTTCTGAGGGTAGATCTGATTGAATGTATTATGCACATCTTTGCGTGCATTCAGTAGTTATGTTGGTAATTATTAACGCAAACATGCAGTGTTATGACAGCAATGTCTAATGCAATTCTATGCAACCTCCATACCTTTCTTCACATGTACCTCGCAGTATGGCGAGTGCATCTTGACTTCGCATTGCTCCAGAATCGCAGGTTGCTGGCACGCCATCATATTCGCAACTGTCTCTTCTTCCCCGGTAGGCATTAGACTCAGACTGTCAGCGCCTTGCCGAAGACCTACTTGAGGCCCAAGCTGCATCCTTCCCGCAATGATTCAGATTGTCTTCGGCGGTTGGTTGATAATTGCTCCGTGTAGCTCATGTCTCAGTAGAGCATCTCGCTACTGTTATCAAGCCGGTGATTGCTTGAGCGAGTCGAGGCAAATGTATATGTACGCAGCGCTGTTTTAAATAATGGTAATATTGAGTCGTGTGTGCTGCTACGAGGTGCCAACGTCTGTGGGTATTGAGTAATTGCTCTACTCCGCACAGAGGTTGATGGGATTTCGCAAATGGGATTCGCCGTGTCACGTTCGATACTGATGTTGTGTCTACCTGGGGGGTTGAGTGCAAATCACGGTACGGATCGTTTGGTTGGGTATTGCTAGGAGTTTTCCCATTGGAGCTGACCCAGGTGGAGAGCAAGTGATCAACCAATCGAAATGCTTCTGGCGAGGGCAAAGAATCCATCCCACCAGGCACATTGAAGGTGAAATGACAATATGCCTTAATTTTGAGAACAATACGAAACAGCTTATTAACACTTAAAAGACGTCTGCTTCAATGTATTAAAAGAATTAAAATGCAATCGACTAGTCTCGTCTAGCGTAAATGTAACAAAAACAATAATACATTGAATTTGTAGCACAGAATATTTACTGAAAGGTAGAGACGTTTACAATTATACAGCTATTCTATTATCAATCTTCACAGAACCTCATTTATAAATACTGCGAATTGTTGTTATTTTTACAATACATATATTTGCCACCCTAAAAGTTTTAATCACAGAGACACGAGAAGTTGGGAGACAGAATCTGTATATATTTTTTTTGACGTCGCAAAATTGTCTACAGGTAAAATAATAATCTTTTTTTCTAAAGTAATGCACATACCAAAGATATACAAATTTAAAAAAATGCATGAAAAATTTTCCATTATGTATCTGCAGGGCACCCATTGAATGACAATGACAATGAACTTTATTGCATATTCACGTCCTACACGGGCCAAATGCACTAAATTAAATAACTTGGGTACAAGAATAGAAGAAGAAATTGTTACATTTGTGTGCTACGTCTCTATCTACAGGATCTAACTACAGGAATAAACAAATACTTAATTTCTCATTTCACATGCAATGTCTCTATATTTGGTATACATGCCATCACAATGTGTCACTTAGCGCTGGATATTCAATAACAGAAAGGGAATTATTTAAACCTGTCTGGGAGAAACCATCTCATGTGTCAATTTAGATAGGGTCATTTCGGTTTGAACCAAGCAGCCAACATTAATAATATATGCCCCATTTGGAACACCAGAGGTGGCATTAATTAGAACGTGTCAAGATAAATTGCAGAGTAGAACGGTCTCGCTGCTGGAGTGCTCACCTTTAGTGTCGTTAAATTGGGCAGAAATAAAACGTTTCTACGGTAATAAGACCACGTAGATCAACCAAGTGAATGCACATTTTCGCCAAGAAAGAGTTTTTTTTTTTTCAAATGACAGTTCCTGCAACATATTTTCATTTGGTGCTTTACATAATTATCTAATTGTCATATGATATGTACTTAATTAATTTAGATTTGCATTGCAACAATTTAATTTTGGTGTCAAATCTATTACGAGTTTACCGCAAGAGTTACAGTAAGGAAGACATGAACCTATTTACATGAGACTTTACGTATACGTGACGTCTGCAATTGATCAAACATGCCAGGGAGTTTATATCGTCCACCGTCTCTGGCTGGAGTGTCAGCATATATATCGCCTCCTTATACCTTTTAAAATGTAGCCCGACATCGTACTACTACCAAGATCACAAGTTACCTTATTAACTTCGCCAAGAATGTTATGTTTTAATAGGCGTTCGTGAGTGCGTCTGTGTGTGTCTGTGTCTGTAAACCCGATAGCCCGAAAAGGCGTAAATGGATATATTTGGTAGCTGGATAAAGGTCTTGATAAGACCTAGAAATAATAAGATTTTTGACTTATTTTGATACTGCAGCGGAAATTTTGGTTTTGATATCTCATGATCTAAACATGCTAGGGGTACGAGATTTAGTTTTAAAACAATACGTAAAGGAATCATAATATACACAACTCAAGAACCGGTCAAGGATCGTGCACATGTATTGGCTTGATTTCGCCTTGTCTGAATATGCTCAGATTGGGCTTGTGGTGGATTATTGATAGATATCTAACAGTCCCCTGCCCCTGTCTAACTAAATAACAATCCATCAAATGTTCCCCAAATATGTACTTAATAACTATTTCGTTTTATGCACTTATATTCCTGCCCAACGAATGACTTTTTAGCAGGATGATTCCTTCAATATGTGGCAACCCCTATGAAGGTGCAATGGTCTATCTATCAAAGGTAACATGTAATAAAGCAATATTACAATAGGTCTCTCCTTATTGCAATGAGGGAATGCCGGGGTGACAATTCAGTCTAAAATTGGATTACATTCGATCGGTAGATCTAAATTTGGCTGATGCTTTTTAGATTTTTATTTAACTTTACATAATTGAGAATTTAGATTCATTATAAAGAAAGATACCTGCATCAAAATGAAAATCCCAATATCAATATTTGAATAATTTTTAATAAAATCATGTAAATCAAATGTTACTTGAAATTGATATATTTGCTGATCTACTTATATTAAAAAATTTCACCGCGCTTACAAAGTGTGCTGCTTCTCTTAAGTGTAGAATTTACATGTTAAAGGTAAAGCCACAAAGCTTAAGCTGACTGGCGTATCCAATATTTTCGGCCGAAATGTATTTTCCAAAGGGTATTGGAATACTGTTTAAATGCAATCTTGGCGCAATTTTACGCCCGTCCCAAGATCTTATTACATGTTCTTTTTATGGATTTACACGTGACTCAATGACAATGACATTCAAGTTGTGCTCGTTGTAGCTTCACGTTGACTATTTATTGAATGAATGAATGAATAAACTTTATTGCTCGACAATCGTACATGGTACAATGTGTGGCAGTAATACAACAATACTAAAAAAACACAACTATCTTATTACATTTCTTACGACAAACTACTATCTATACAGTGTATGAGTTACAATATGTCCATGTATTGATGATATGGTCTCGCTCATGAAATAAAGTGTACAGAAATTGGCCTACGTAAGCAGATATGGTAGTTGGACATGACAATAATTCATGGAATGTATCGTACTGTGTACCAGATTGGGTGAACTTTGTCTTAGTGGTAATAGTCTGTAACAATGTATCTCTTTCTTTTCCATAGGAGGGACAAGTCATAACATTTATTGAACCAGGTAAGTTGGGTATATCCACCGTGCAAAAGAGGCAAGATAAAAAGTTTAATCAACGTAATAGCTGAACTCATTTGTAAAATATTTGCCCTACATTGCTCCGTAGAACTATCGGTTCATTAGTCGCACTTGACACCAAAAAGTAATTTGAAAGTCTAATACTTATTTTTGGTCAGATCAACTCATTTCAACCTAAACTGGGATACTGGATTGTTTGGTTTCTTTTTCTAACATTTTTTTTGATAAGTGCCTGAATGGATTCTGACACATATCCCGTATTACCTTACTAATAATTGATATTGAATTATATAAATATTGAATTTCTAAATAAATATTGAATTTGAATTATATGAATTTTATAATGTATAAGTAAAATTTTTTGTGGTTTATATACAGTTCAAATATTCCTCCAACTAAATTACTAAAGGAGGGTATCAATATTAACCCTTGGGAAATGGTACTGGAACTATCGCAAAATAACTTCAAGGTTTTTATAAGTTGAACAGTCGTATATATAACCACGATATTGCCAAATCTAGCAATGATGTTAAACCTTACATGTAAATTTTGCTGCATTGCAGATGTCGAAAATGATTAAAAAATACTCAGCTACCTGTATGGATGGCAATTTACATTGAATGGCAATTAAATTTTAGTAGTAGATAAGTAGATAGCTAATAAGTAACTAATAGATAATTAATGATTTAACTTGATAAAATCTCTTTAAAATATTCATAATACGTATAAAAGAATGTAGAAGTAGACGCAATTAAAATTCGGGTTAAGTATAAGAAAAATATTGATATATTAATGACTAAGGTTTTCAAGTTTAATACTATGAGAAAATGACCAATATGAATTATCTATTTAAGTGTTAACAAAATGCGTTGCGGTAAAAAGACCTAAAGGGAGAACAATGTTAATATACGTATCGAGTGAATTTTCTATTTCACAGTTACGGACTACGCTGCAAAAACATAACGATCACTAGGGGGCGTTGCAGCAACGTTTCCCTATGAATTGAATTTTCAGCAATTATGTTTACCAAAGGAAAAGTTTGTCTAAAAAACATTGTTTTGCTCTGTTTCTTCTCTCCAATCAAATAAGGTCAATGACCTGAACCAGACGTCTGTCACCATGGTAACTAGTGTTTGGCTACATCGTGTCCCAATTTTGTAGCCAGATCTAGACTCTTGACACTATATATAAATTTGTTTGTGTAAGAATTTACAGAGCTGACAATATGTTTATTTGTTTATTTCGATTTTTCACAAAGTGAAAGGGAGAGCAAAACAGATCCATACGCACCTTTACACGTTGCCATCCCCCGATATGCGAAGGTAAACTTTAGGAACTTGCTTAAAATGTTGCCTTTCTAGTTCTGCATTGTTTTATGTGCTTGTATATGTATAGTATTGTATACACCAATGGAGCCAGATATTCTGGAGTTGGAACTGAGAACATTTAGATTTCATGAATTATATTCGATTAAAGTATATTTCCTGTTACATATATACGAGCATATGATATACTTAGCGTACCTCTGTAAAGAGATAGGTATATGGGCTCATACAACAAAAAGTATTGGTAGAAAAAACCAAAAGCAAGTTTATTTATCAATACATATAACCTATAGTCTATACATATAAAATGCACATGTATTATCTTAAAGTGTTTGCTCTCTTACAAGATATGTTGCTGCTGTTGTCTTTTTATGCTTTTATGCGCCATAGGAACCAAATACAATGAATATGTAAACACACGTTACACTGTGATTCCTAAATACTGTATCAATAAATAACTATGAAAGAAGATCACTTTCTGACAATTTCCATACATCTTGAGATATTCGTGTGCATCTCTCGAGTAATCTACTTTCTAGTTTTAGCATGTGTGGCAGTTTTCAAATCATAACTGTATATTGTCATGAATAATTTAATCGCCCGCACGGCAACATAATCCTGAATCGCTATGAAAATATGTCTCATGAAATTCAACTAACTTCTAATAGCATCTTACCTAGTCCTGTAATACCTCGTCCCACTAGGCATGATTATACCCCAGCGCAGAGAGATTATACAGCTTTAGCATCAACATTATTTGATATTCGTCAGGTAATGGAGCGATTATTGCCCTCGGCGTTCTCCCCCTTACCGCAATTGCTCAGCAAAAGTGTATTCATCTATACGTAGTTTATAAGCAGTAAGGCATAAGTAAGGCACAAGTAAGGCAGCAGTAAGGCAGCAGTAAGGCATAAAATCCTTGTTTCAAAGTAAATTGGTATCCGTTAGTAAATGGGGTGACCATTATTTCTGTACGCGTTTTCAAGTGCTGGGCAAAAGTGTGGCATATTCGTAGTTTTTGAGCAGTAACAAATAGGTTTGTCTACCATGAGAAGTATACAACTTCACTGTACATTCCACTAAAAAAGAACGATTAGGTCTAGTGACCTAACGTCCTTCCCTATGTAAGACTTTGACAAGGTCGCCAACAGACCAAGTTTCTACAGTTCATACAACGGTTCGTTGGGACCACAACGACTTTCTTCCACCAAATTAAGCAGATCGCCAATCTTCACGGACACGAATCCATAGAGAAACTGAAAAAAAAAACATTCACAGTTTCCTGCAAATAGCAGCCGACAGAAGAAGAAGATGTCAACCACAACGATCGCGAGGAGAGTTAATCTTTGCTTCCAGACACTCGGTGGGCGTAAAGCCGCCGTTAAGCAAAATTGCCACGGAAAGATTAAGCAGTGTTTGCAAAGCAAGTACCTCTAGGGAAATTGCAGTAGCGGTGCTGAGGAATATTTAAGTCTCATGAAGAAATGGATACTGTACCTTGGATATTTTAACCAAAAGCAACATCGTGTATATTTTATTAATAACTTTGTATGTGTTTGTGTGTAAATTTAATTAGATGTACATGTACTGTTTCTTAATATTTCCAAGTGTAACATTTTTGGTGTCATCTGTGACAAATTTTACCCAATTCTGGGGGATGTTGTTGTAACACCCCCCTCCCTGCTGATGTACATTTGAAAAAGGAACAAGCAATAAAGTTGGAAGTTCGATAATTATTAGTTCATACCGTGATTTTCAAAGATACGGCAATGCACTATTTTGTTGCAAAATTTAATGACAAGACATGGCAAAAGCACATAAATAAAAAAAGACAACCGAAACAATAATATACATAAATGATAAAATATTAAACAAATGACCAAAAGTTTCCGTTCAAAAATAAACTACTGTAAATACATATTACAAAAACGTTTTCGACTGGTCGAAATGTTTATACCCAGAGTAGTAACTGAATATTCTAGCTCTAGACAGAAATAAAGAAGTAATTATTAATAGTTAACCGTTATATGACTAATGTTGAAATAATATACAATGATCTATGTAAGCAATACAGCACACTTGTGTACAGCATAGCTACCCTAATTATAAATGATATGCTAAATATTGACAATATATTTGAGTCAGTAATGGGAAAGAAGGCATTGATTCAACACCACAACCTTTTTGATTTCTTACTTGTAGATTTTCTACTTTAAACCCCGATTCACGCACTAAGTAAGGTTAAAAGCAGTTACCGTTAGATATGTTAGTATTGTAAAAGCATTTTCAATATATATTAACAATTTATCTTATAGTGCAACTTTCTATCTGTAACTCTAAGAATCAGCTTTACTATAGTCTGAAAAAAAAACAGCACTCAAACTCTAACAATCACATAGATATAATTACCTAAAACTGAACAATCTTAAAACTTATTTAAACTATATAGAAATTTTATTTTATTTTTGTAGTTTATCAGGTGATACGCATTTACGGTAAACCATTGTTTTATATAACATCATCTTATAAATCTGAGGGTTTTCTTTATATCGGACTTTCCCCTTTTTATATTTTTTCTCATTTTGTATTTATCATTTTATTGGTTTATTGGTTATATAGGCTATTTCACTTGCGTGAGCCATCACTACGCATTCTTTTTGTTTTAATGTTAGAATAAAAGAGGAGATGTTGACAGCGATTATTCCTCGATAAAGAAACGTCGATTTACTATTAACCACCTGCGAGACTGACTGTTGCCACGGGTACACATGTCAATCGATTTACTTTACCAGAACAATAGAGCTGCATTGAGTAGATTCCTAAGTGATGGGATCGACCTGTAAGATCTACAAAGGTTAGAGATGAAAGGATTCTGATTAACTGAGGTGAAGAGAGCTGAAAGACATCGGGTGGCTTTTGACCCCACCCTAGATTCTATCACGATTGAACAATAGGGCTCATGCTCATTGGTCCATTCGTCACTCTCACGAAGAATGTCCCTTGTAGTTCATGTTTCACTGAACTTTTTGTCGTATGCAACACATCATTTTGAATGAAAGAAAGAAGTATATTGTAAGTTTATGCCCGTACAAGCTATGTACAGGCCATGAATAAACATGAAAAATTACAGTAATATCTTACCTAAACTATGCATACTGATGTGAACTCTTATTTACAGGTTCAACTT
>NW_017802403.1:864052-864597 GCF_001625305.1 Branchiostoma belcheri | reverse complement strand
AGGCCAACATTTGCTCGGAGCAAATGTAGGAATTTCACTCCCATACCCTTCCCCAAACAAAAATAGAGAGATTCTAAATAAATCATACTGCAATTATACAAGGACAAGCTGTTTGAATCTCGACAGGTATTTACAAAACTGGCACTTGGCAATTATCTCCCTTTATTTTTACAAAGATACAACGACACGCACTTTAAATCTCGACAGCTTTACTTTACACTTTTGACGAGATTGTAACTACTACTAACGGAAGCAAAATTTTCACGGCCTGAGAAAAATGGACATGTTCACGGAACTATATATTCACGGTGGTGACAGTTGCAGGAAAAAGAAAGTCCAGGAATTATTTCCTAACTGTAATGATAAGTTCACAACACAGAGGTGACAGTGAAAACCGTGAACATTGACCCCCCGCTTGCGTTGCGGTACAGTGAAAAAAAATCGGGAATTACAGCAATCAATTTACTGAGTATGTTTGCTTAGTTTCCAGATGTTTTGTACTTGTAGTTTTTAAATGAACGAAAACCGATGCGCGCACAGATGTT
>NW_017802403.1:844757-864032 GCF_001625305.1 Branchiostoma belcheri | reverse complement strand
TTACGGGTTCAACTTCTTTTCGCTTCTTAAGGCAATTATGGATGTATTAACATATGGAGCTAATGATTCATGGTTTGTCAAGTGTTATAAGAAGTACGAATTTTTCTGTTTTATCTAAATGAAAAACTAACTCGAATGCAAACTATGAAAGAAGTCTGATTAACTGAGGTGAAGAGAGCTAAAAGACATCTGGTGGCTTTTGACCCGGCCCAGATTCTATCACGATTGAACAATAGGACCCGTGCTCATTGGTCCATCCGTCTCTCTCACAAAGAATGTCCCTTGTAGTTCATGTTTCACTGGACGTTTGGTCGTGTGCAACACATCATTTTGAATGAAAGAAAGACGTATATGTGAATTTGTACTTTTAATAGCTAAGTACAGGTAATGTATGAAAAGGAAAAATACAGTAATATCTTACCTAAACGATGCATACTAATGTGAACTATTAATTACAGGTTCAACGTCTTTTCGCTTCTTGAGGCAGTTGTAGATGTATAAACATATGGAGCTTTTGATACATAGTTTGTCAAGAAATATGTTTTTTTTATAAGTTTAATACTAATTTAAATGCAAACGAACTGCTTGTATAATGAAAACTAAGAGCCACAATTATTCCTTTTCATACCATGGAGAAGTGGTTTGAATATTCCACAGGTAATTATGAAGCCATATTCACACAGTATGACTGATTACATGTAATAAATCTAAAACCCTGTTGACAATGACGAGAGGCTGCAACGACCACGATAAATATAAAATTTCCCATTATGTCTCGGTAAAATTGCAATGGCTAATGGTTCAATAAGCCCAAGAAGAGCTATAAAAAACGAACGGCCCTAGATGATAACCCTATCTTGTCCCGCCGAAGTCTTCACCGATGCCCTCCGTTACCCATCCATAAATATAGTCAAAACAAGTGCATGTAGCTGAAATTGTTGACAGGAAAATGTATACCTATACATTACCAGCCATCTTTATGGATACAATAATAATATCAGTTTGTATCACTCAAGAAAAAATATGCATAAGAGTGTGACATTATCTTCTAAAATATATCCACGGACATTTCATTTTGATATAAGTTCACGGTTCATCTTTTTTTTTTCTTGAAGCGCTGAAGTGTAAAATGGTAGAATAAGCTGATAAAGAGTGGGCTTGTTAAATATATTTACAAGTGCCTAGAAATAAAATTATTTCACAATTCTGTACTAGTGATTTGACATTGTACCTTAGGCCAGGAGTACATTTCAATTCAAATCAAATGGATGTCTACATTCATATTCTAAAGATATCCACGGATATTTTGTCTTAATATAAGTTTACGATCCATGGATTGTATATTTTGCTCGAATTGTAGTAGTGTGAGATGATGGGAAAAACTAAAAAAAAAAGACATTTACAAGAAAGTTACATAATCATTGTATAACTGTCTAGTAAGGCATGTTTTACATAAGGGGACAAGGGCCTACTAACATGTCTACATTCATTTTCTGATTAATCCATTTCAGCCTTTTTCCAATCAAACGCCGGCTCGAAAGCCTAAAGTAGGTTATCTCAAATGGGAAATCTTAGAGAATTCCCACTGCTTTAGCCAAACGTTCTCTCCTATCTATGGCTAATAGTTCAGCTTTCTGAAACTCATTGCCACTGCCGACGGGCAAGTATTGATCTCTTTGGGAGTGATTGTTTCTAAACTTTGATTATAGCCTCGGGGTGTGGCAAAGGACTTGCCGCATCAGCATTTTAAAGATTAAGAAAATCCGTCTGGATCCGCAAGAATATTAGTAAAAGCATTAACATACGCTTCTACCAGTGAATCATACTGTCTATCTTTATTGCAACATATGACAAAATATGGTGACTGCAAACAAAGTTTTAGACTTATATTCATGCCGCCACTCACAATACATAATACATTTGACGAGCACAGCAATTGTTTGTCATTCAAATGCAAACGAACTGCCTATATAATGATAATTAAGAGCCACAATAATTCCATTTCACATCATAGAAAATTGATTTGAATATTCCACAGGTAATTATGAAGCCATATTAACACAGTATGATTTCGTTGCACGTAATAACTTTAAAACGCTGTTGCCTCATAATGTCTATCTTTATTTCAACATTCGACAAATATGGTGACTGCAAAACAAGTTTTAGACTTATATTCATGCTGCCACCGACAATACATAATACGTTTGACAAGCACAGCAAGAATGTACATATTAATTAAATGATGAACATGACCGAATATTTCCAAAGATTGATAGGACGGACATCTTAAAAACATGAAAACCATTTGAAATTTGGAGTAGGAAAAATGATTGTAAATGGAGTAATAATTTAGCGTTATAAACGGTTGATAGAAATGTAGAACCTTTTAAGAATAAAGGCAAAAGAATATCATCTGACAGATTATCAATGCCGGTTACAAAGCCTATCAGTTTCACTGCCTATTGCCACGTATGCTTCGGGAACATAAACACGAGTTGGATGTGTTACTCTTAGCTTTCGAAATAAATTTTATTTTCATTTTTTTCAGATTGCCAACTGTTGATTTTTAATCAAGAACAGTTCTTTATTTTAGATATTGATGATGATGATGATAATGATGGTTATGATAAATGTTTTATTTATTTATTTAGATAATTTTCAAGACTTACAATGCTGCAGCAACCTTCAACGGCCTTAAAACTAAAACAATAAAGATACATTATCTCAATATTTAAACTTCAATTGAGCAGGTCTTAGTAGGTTTTTGCAGCGCTTTATCGTTGAGAAGGTCAACCGGGTAGGTCAGTATACTCTTACGATGTATCATGGAAGATAAACTCCAAGCATATAGTGTACAAAATATGCAGTTTTAATAAAAAAAGATGATAAATAGGTTACACATTGTTTTACATTGAGGTCATACATTATTAGTTTATTATCTAATGCTAGAATAAAGCTTGCCAATGTGCAAAACTATGTTTTATATATATCCTTTAGACATAAATTGTCAGGTGTAAATTGAGCCCATCTGGTCGAAAAATGCAATATAGGTTTTTCAATTATTATTGACATTTTCCATTTATTTCAGTTTGCCAAGGATGAAATAATAACTGATTTTTGGAACTCTTCCTCACCTGCAAACCCGGTGTCTGTGGCCTTGTTGACACAGTGATGTTCTCGACAATGATGTCTGCATGCGTCCTTAGTAACATCTCGGCAGTCATCTGGTTCTATATTGGCTGCTTAGCCACGTTTGTTTTTAAAAAGAAAAGCAAAACGATATAATAAGACCAAGCCAGGTGTACATATATTGAGACACGTGTTTTAATTATGTGTTTATTTGATTTTCTCGTCAAATTACGGGTTCAACAAATACAGACACCATTGTCACACGTTGAGCAACCAAACATTGCGAATCTAAGTGTTCTACATCGATTATTTTATATAAGCGGCTTGTACTTTGGGGTAATTTATTGTACTCTGGACAACGGAATGTAGTGACCGATACAATTTATAGCTAGTTTATTTCGAAAACGCATGTTATCAATTCATTTTTCCAATAATGACATGCATCTGACATGGTTACAAAATGGCCCCATGTTCTGACTGGATGGAATTTATATTCTTAATTGCTTTACAGTTGCAATGTAGATCATTTCATGGCCATTGAAGGTTTTAGTCTGAGATTCGCAATGATTTATTATTGAGTGAAGAATACTACCAAATTTTTCTTTGGTGTTTCAATTTGGACATAAAAGGCATTTTAATTCTTGACAGGATAGAATGGTCTTCTCAGATATCTAGTTTAGCTGTAAAAAAAGTCCACTCGAAATCGGGTCGATTTTTGTCAGCCAAAGACTCATTAATAACTATCGAAGATAAATTGAGAAAACATAAGTGTCCTCAGAAGGTGAATGTAGAAATAAGATTTTATATAAAATATTGATTAAACCAACACCGTATCAATTTATGATTGAATTTTTTTCGGAGGCGTTATATAATTATTAATTTTTGGCAGGCCTGTGCCATTTTTTAAACATATTGCAAACATATTCCTTTGTAGATCATTCAAATGTTGCTGTTAAGGGACCTTTACGCTGTTTAAGCATTTACCTGCTTGGTGGATTAAACAATGCTGGCTGATAGAGCTGAAATGTCACATAGCTCAGTTCACTTTAACCAATTAAAACAGCATTATTAGCCAGAACTCGGCTCCAAGTCGCCCTTCAGAGTTCGTTAACGGTGTGTTTTTAGAGTGCTGCATCAGCCTTTTCCTTTTGGTGTGTCAGCCATGAAATATTTAAGATGATTGAGAGGACGGTAGCGTGCTGTTAACGCCGATGATTGAATAGAAAAGCGATCTGAGTTAACATCCCGGGTGACAACACAATACAAAATGTCACACGACCGTTGGGATAAATGGTGCTCTCTTTTTGGAGACAATGGAGGGGCAAGGGACGGAGAAGCTGTACAGCACTTACCGTTGTATTTTACAGTGACTTTGCCGTTGGTCACAAGGGACTCTACGGTGCCATTTGCAGCCATGGTACGGCAGTCTTCCTCGCGGCAACCTGCGGCGCCCAATCACTCCTCCACCGCCCCCATCCGAGCACCGCGCGTTACGGGCTTACTGTTTACGATAACCTCCCTCCTTAGCACAGCCGGCAACTTGGAAAATTCAATTTACCATTAGCACCGTGTAGACTGCATCATGCAGATTCATCGTGCTCATCGAGCATCATTATGCATGCATGGGTAACACATTGATAAAGCCCGGCGGTGATTGGGGGATGAATAATGCTGCAGTGTACAGATACTTACACCGTATAAGACGCTGCCCCAGAAGTGCTTTTCTTTCCCCCGGCAATCTGGAATGGCACGATCACGCAACAACCGCCTCGCTTGCCGAGATTAACAGTTAATAGACTATGACATGTGACGTATCGCGAAGCAGACTTGTCCAATGCTCACGAATATGGCTGAATGCTATACCCATTTGTTTAGAGAATGGAAACCTGTGGAGGTGGAACGCGTACGATGTTCCCATGGTATTTCAACAAGGACCTGCTTGGTAAAAATCGATTATTTAGGCCCACAAAGAAGGGCGACTTTGCATTAACGAGCAGTTTTATAGAAGCATCCCTACCCACCGTTTTATAGTGAAGATTGGAGGACTATTGTAAAGCTGGCTGCACGCACCAGCTGCATTAAGTGGAATACAGGCCCTTTGCACAAACCTTGCACATATGTGTGTGCCGCTGTGGTATAGAGTTTAAGTAATTAGTATTGCTGTTTTTTTCCTAAATAGCAATGTGTTCTAAGATCTTTGATGTTTTTTAATCATTTCTTAACAATGCGATTTTAGCTTAGCATGAAAGTTCATCTGTGTTGGTACAAATCATTATGAAATAAATACGTCACGTTCCAAGAGTAGACGGGTCCATTCTGTGAACAAGGTTGATGGAGTCAACCGAAAATTTGGCGTAAGTCCCAATTCTGTAGTCTAAGTGTTGGAAGTTAAAGCTTAGTCTTTATTTCATAATGTAATTTTAGGGTGGCAAAACTAGCTGGTTCGGCCTGATATTAACAAAATTACTATTTCTTAGCACATTTACGTTATTTCCTTCTATTGAAACTTCCTTTTTTGAACCGGGGAAGAACCGTTAAAAAAAGGCAACAAAACATGATCTTAATTTTGTATGCGCCACCTATAAATGGCTAGAACTAAATTACAATACAAACCAAGCAACTGTATCTGCATCTGTATAGCCGGTATAACCGCCCTTCGGCGTAACACACCAGCTTCTGTATCTGTATAGCCGGTATAACCGCCCTTCGGCGTAACACACCAGCTTCTGTATCTGTATAGCCGGTATAACCACCCTTCGGCGTAGCACACCAGCTGTTTTCCGTCAGTCCCTACCCATTATTTTTTGCTCCACATATATTAGTGTGCAACGGGAAAGTGTTGATTCAACTACGTTAAAGAAGTGACTAATAAACTTAACATATTTAGCTCCCTTCAATTGCATTGGATGTCATTTACTGCATTGCCTTGTGAGTTCAATTTTATTTCCGCCTATTTCTAATGCGTTGCTTGCCTCATCGTCAAGTAATCTTACACTTCGCTGCTCGCAGAAATGTTTTGATTAAAGAACTTTCCACAATTTAGGGAATGATCGTGCGGATATATGACATTTTGCGCTCCCAATTTTACCCGACCTTTCGTGTATGATTCGTGCGTTGGCATTTACAAATTAATAGCACCAAACACATAAACCTAAGTTGGATTTTCGTTGGTATTTATATGCGAGGACTGCGGTACATAGCAAGCTATAATGAGAGAAGACCGGGATTCAAGTACTTGGACAGGATTCCACAGGAAGAGATTGATTTGAATAGCATCGGTTTGGGTATATCTAGTGTGTATGATAAAATGTAAGCCTTGCTTTATCTGTATGTAATGGTAACGGGTGTTTACTATACTGTTTATTTGTTTGTTTGTTTGTTTGTTTTAGACAGGGTAAGCAGGAAATATTGACGGAAATAAAAACACGTTGCATGCATTAGTAGTTACAACATGTTAGTATTATAAAATGTAGATGAGATGAATTGACCTGGTTTATTAAAGCATTATTTTACACACTAAAAGTACAACATTATAGCCCTAACTCTAAATTGTAGCGTACTATCATACATGCTAAAAAGTATAGTATATTACTTAGACTAAATATATACATTTCGAACTTACAAAGCATTCAAGAGTATTCATGAATCTAGATATCAGACATTTGAACTAGCAAAAGTTGTTCGCGTTTCTAAGCTCGTGGCCATGTGACTACCCATGCGTTTTTGGTGTAGCCATTTTTATTATGTACATGTAGACCTGAGCAGGGCTTTAGCAAACCTAATTTTTTGATATTTTGTGTGTTCCCTAAAACTACGTAATTCAGCCTTTTGTACAATGTATTGTATTATTAGGCTGCAATGTTGTTTTATTTTTATGTCAATTTGCAAATAAACCATTTATAACAAGGTAGTGGTTTTTCCGTTTGTTTTATAAAGGGGGTTACACCACAAGCCTGCAGGGCTTATATGTATTACCCAAGAATCCCAAATCAAGTTATATGATCAATAGACTACTGCCCTACTTCTTAGTTGATATCAAAGACTTAATCTTGATTTTTCCACCTGTATTTTAAAGAAACAACGGATCCCTATATATATTCCAGCTGTTATTCGATATCAAGCGATAAAAAGCATTGATAATGTGCAAAACATGGAATTTTACTTTTTTTTCAAATCTATACCGTCTGTGGTTTGGTAGCTGGTTTTGCCATTCAAACCTTTTCGAAGCGTTTAAGTTTAAAAGAAAATGTAATGTTGACTTGGAAATGTTTCAATTATCTCAACATACTAATTCAACCAGATTCTAAAAAAATTGAATTAATGGGTTGTCTGAGGCATTTAGCATAAAATAAATAGAGATCGTAGGAATAGAGACTAAGGTGAAGAGAAAAACAGCATCAGAAAATTCATGATGCCATGCTACTGAGAACGAATGTCACTGGGAGAGCAAACGCATTAAAGCAACTTTCAGTAAAAAATGACTTTGCAGTTTTTGATGTGACTTCATCGTTAGTAAATCTGTAAAAAACAGGCAACACACCTGCACGGATGAATGTTTACTGTCTTAGACGTTGTTTCACATATCTTTTATGAGCGTTTTGTCATGATGCACATGGTCTAGGCAGAGGGAGGATTATTGCAAAATCACGCCTGCCTCCGGTCTAATCACCGAGTTCGTGTTTGGAATGTACTTTAGAATATGAATTATTGAACCAATATCTTCAAAGTCAGCACTTCTAATTTCGCCGGGTACCTCAAGATCGTCCCATTTTGAAACGGTGATTTTTAAAGAGATATCAGTATATGTAATATGAACGGTCAAATTCCTGCTATTACACAGTTATACGTATCAGAAACAAATATATTTCTTCGCTGATTAATACTTTATTTACATAACATTTACCTTAATTGGTTTTTGTTATTCATCAAGATATCAAAACATAACAAGGACAGTGTGGCCCTGCACTCAAGTTTATAACTTATATTAACAGCGCCACACAACAATAAAGCACAATTAGCATTTAAATACACACAAAGTTGACATATCTGTGCGCCGTAGTCCCACCACCCCAAGACACTGAAAATATTAATACTAACGAATTTATTTTAAAAATGAGATTACGTGTTAACCTCCTATATCTCATTGTTTAATTGTTTAATTCTGTTTCTGTGCATCAGACAATTACCCACTTTACTTTTTGTCTCGTGTTGTTATTACTATTTCATGTCCAGTGGTTAGTATAAGATAAGATGATATAATGTAAGTTAATATAATATATTTTGCTTCATTGCGTCACCAATATCCATTTTTTTTTCAAATGCTCATGTCAGATATTCATGTGCACAGGGGGACATAGTGTAGCAGGAGCCCCTTAGAACAGAATAATGTGCTTACATTATGTATCATTTTTGTTTAATAATCACCTTAGATATATATTATTCATTGTACAATGGAAAGAATAAGTTACCCACACATCAGTAGGGACAGATTATTGTTTGGATGTAGCAGATATAAGCCAAACCATAAAAAGGGTAGGATGTTTTCTTAAAAAAAAGAACACAACTTTCTTATAAAAGGACAGAAAATACCAGAGTTGGCTACGTTGCTGCTTATAGAGGAAAAATGCTGCAAACGGTTTTTAAGTAGAAACATATATTATCTATATTGCATATAAAGTATAGTGTGCTTCCGCTGCTAGAGTGACTTATCATCTTTGACAAAGACAAATGAACCAATTGTCCGATCTTTTTATGGATAAATGTGGGTCGATTAAGGGGTCTCGTGAATTTACATAAGGCCATGCGGGTACTGCCATCTGCTTTGTACAGACAAAAAGCACATCTGACAATCATTCAATAGAGCCTCAATATGAGCTGATCCTGTGTCCATAATTCAATCAGGAACATAGGTGGCATGACTTTAATCAATTTTGTTCCCAAATAGTGATGCGTTTTAAATGAATTACTACCAGCATATGCATCTGATTATTACCATAGGAGCAACGTATTATGGTGGTATAAAAGTATTATGGAATTTCTTCCCAAACCCGTGCTTCTATGGCGAATACCATCGTCGTCAAGCTTTCAATCAAAACAAACATCCACCGCTATATTTTGGCATAGCCATTTTCTACCGTATACACCTAGCTTTGTACTAGGAAATAAAAAAAAAGGCCTTCTATTCATTCTGTAAAAATTCTCTGATTCGTAGCTTCCTATACTGTTTCTCTAATGAAACCAGAGAAGACTACTTATATGTTAATGCCCCGACCCAAGGTGTATATAGTGAGATAATACCTGGTCAGGTGCGATTTCCACCGAATAAACCACCAAGTGAGCGTAGCGAACGAGGTAGTTTATGCGATGGTTATCGTACCTGACCAGGGAATATAACACCATATACACCGATGACATATATATAGCCTATCTAACTGACACAGTTTTGGCACAAATTCCTTGACAAAATTCATTTATTGCCAAAAAAAACTTGCATAAATCTCTTCTCTAACTGATTTGGGGGCTAAGATTGTCTGGAAGTAGAAACAGGCAGCCACTATATATCCAAATGAATGTTTTTTTGACATTTTTTTATTACGGCGTGAACCCAGCACATCAATGATCTGACAACATACATTTGTGCACACTGGAACCGTCTGTAACCCCATCGCTGCTTCATCTATAATACATCAATCTTCCAGAATGTTTTATGAATGGAAAATTCACAGACACACCATGTAATTGCTGTACGTTTGCCACCATTTGTCATTTTCAGATGCAGTGATCCATAATGGTGGTATTTTCCAGATCTGAAAACTATTTTTTCAGATAACTCATTTTGAATATGCTAAAGGTGTTTACTGGCACTGAATGTTTAATAGATGGAAAATTCACAGACACACCATGTAATTGCTTTACGTTTGCCACCATTCATAATTTTTTAGATGCAGTGATCAATAATGGTGGTATTTTCCATATCTGAAAACTACTTTTTCAGATAACTCATTTTGAATGTGCTCAGGGTGTTTACTGGCACTGGATGTTACATAGATTAAAAATTCACAGACAGATCATGTATATATATAGTTGCTTTGCTTATGTCAACATTTATCATTTTAATTTTTTAGATGCAATGATCCATAATGGTGGTATTTTCCGGATCTCCTTTTTGGATAACTGACTTAAGCTATGCTAAAGACGTTTACTGGTATTGGATGTTTAATAGATGGAAAATTCACAGACATATCATGTAATTGCATTGTGTTTGTCAACATTCATCATTTTCAGATGCAGTTATCCATAATGGTGATATTTGTAAAACATTTTTTTTTCGGATAACTGATTTTAACTATGTTAAAGGTGTTTACTGGTATTGAATGTTTAATAGATGGAATATTCACAGACACACCATGTAATTGCTTTGCGTTTGCCACCATTCATATACAGTAATCCATAATGGTGGTATTTTTCAGATCTGAAAACTAATTTTTCAGATAACTTATTTTGAATGTGCTAAAGGTGTTTAATGGTACTGAATGTTTAATAGATGGAAAATTCACAGACACACCATGTAACTGCTTTGCGTTTGTCAAAATTCATCATTTTCAGATGCATTGATCTATAATGGTGGTATTTTTCGGATCTCCTTTTGGATAACTGACTTAAGCTATGCTAAAGGTGTTTACTGGTATTGAATGCTTAATACATGGAAAATTCACAGACATACCATGTAATTGTTTTGCGCTTTTCAACATTTATCATTTTCAGATGCAGTTATCCATAATTGTGATATTTGTGAAAACAACTTTTTTCGGATAACTGATTTTAACTATGTTAAAGGTGTTTACTGGTACTGAATGTTTAATAGATGGAAATTCACAGTTATGTAATTGTTGTACGCCTGCCATCATTTATCATTTCAGATTCAGCAACAAAGAATTATGATATTTGTCGGAATTTTTTTCAGATAATGCATTTTAACTATTATAGTTAAAATATAACATAATTTAGAAGGTGTGTACAGGCACAATTGTAAGACAACATATTGTCTTATCTGTAGCTATGTTACGCTCCATTAAATTGTTGTAATGGGCAAAAAGTAATTATGTTACTGTTATTACAGCTATCGCCTTAAAAACAAATTGCGTTTAATCTTTAGAAAACTATTTCTTAAGCCCAGCCTCCGAGTCACAGTACGTATTGTAAGGCACAGCAATTTTCTCAGTATCGACCAAAGAAAGAAAATCGAAAACTACAATTTGTGCAAGATCTTCATTTTAAACAAGACACTGGTCGATACGGATGTACAGACAGGTAAAGTCGGAAACTTCTAAGATTAGAATTAGGTTTTGGGACTACCCTGGCGCCTGGTAGTCGGGTCTCCGTCCCTGCATGTAGAATGTCATTTGGAAAACTGAGACAGAACAGGCGTTATTGATTACATGGAAACAGCGGAGGGAGTTATTCACAGAGAACTGTAATACAAGTAAAAAAGGAAAATTGTGACCTTGTTTTTCGACACAAAGACGTGGTTATTTATATACTGGTCGACCTAAAACCTATCGCATTTTAATTGGTCAAGAGTTTGCTAGAAGCAGCAAAGAGAAACAGTCACCTTATTCTTTCGACAACAAGGCCCTATATTTGTGTGGTGCTCGACCCTAAAAATGCCCTATAGTTTATGGTGAAGGGTCAGTATATGCACGGGTACAAATTGCAATAGAAGACACCTCTACGGTATTTTGAGCCAACCTTCACGTAATTAAATGCCAGTCGTATTTAGATGCCAAATTGTGTAGAAGACTTTCTAATTAATATAAAACTTCATTTAATCTACAACCGTGATAAAATTGGGCAGATGATCAAATGTGTTTAGCATTTAGCCATTTGTAGTATTTTCAGTCGATAGACAATTTTACCAACAAGCTAAAATCTGTTCTTACAAACGCCCCCTTTCGGAATATAACGTTAGTTCATCTTTATTTTTAACATCACAAAGAAACGAGAAAAAGCCGAGCCTCTGTATTAGTGTACTTTTAGAGCTATTTGTAATACGAACATGTATATTACCTTTTCATCTGTTCACTTGTACTTAGCCCGATAGGGCATGAATGTACAATAAAGGTTATTATTATTATTTTTAATCGTCGCGTCGACCGGCAAGAGTCAAGTGACGCTAACATGACAGAACGGTAATATCTTCTCTCTGTTACATCATGGAACTCCAGGTGTTATCTGCGACTTAAACGCCTGTAATAGCGCCAAGACATATTTACGTTATTACGTTAACTTAACCCTAAACAGTACACCTGGGGTCCGCGCGGACCCCAGCACTATATATTCTGTAATATCTTTTTTGTTTCTAAAGATTTTTTTCTGAAATTTTAGGTAATTGTCACCCACAAAGTTGTCTCTCAATATAGTGCAGAAAACTCCGTTTCTACCGTTTATAAAAAAAATTATATCTGATTTTCTTTTGGGGTCCGCGCGGACCCCAGCCGGCTTTCGATCATAATGGATACACTGGCGTTCTTATACATTACCTTATTTCCATTTTTATATGTTTTTATGCACTCATCGTATGTCTACCAAGTTTTCAGAGAATGGTGTAGTAATAGAATTAGATTTTAATAACTTTGGTGTAATTATCACGTCATATGACGTCAGAGCTAATAATATAGTCCGCCATATTGGATTTTGACCAATGAGCATATTCTATGCATATTAAATGATTTAACTTATATCTAATTATGTAATATGTTATTAATGTTGGAAAAGAAGTGTAATTTAATATAAAACTCAGAAAATTTTAATGTTTAAACCAAAATTACTTCTATTTTCAAAAAAACTGCCTGCTAGAAAACCGTTGCCATGGCAACACAAAAAACCATCAACTTACTAGTATTAAACTAATATGAACTTTTTTTCAGAGACATTTCAGGAAAGGTCTCCAAATTTGATACTTCTAGCGCAAACCGTTTAGCCGCTATCTGAGATCAAAGTTGGGCCTCAAAACCCCCTTCAGTCTGAAATGGGTTTAAAAATCGGGTATTTCTTCTTGTCTTCTTTTCTTCACCAAAAAATAGAAAAAGTTCAAAATGTATGATTCTTGTATGTAATGTGGACACAGAGGTCCCCACATCAGTTTGCAAAACAATTGAGCTGGTAGCATGTTGACAATTTCTAAATATTAGAAAAAAAATGTTCTGGGGTCCGTGCGGACCCCAGGTGTACAGATTAATCAGTCCGGGAAGGTGTTCTGTTGAGGGTTAAAAGATAAGATTGCCTGGGGGTGTTTGGGATCCTTATCAAAAATTCAATAAGTGTCTGAAAAAGGTAAAACCTGGCTGGTGTCTCTACATCAGATAAAGACTAAACTTTAAGAAAGCTGTCAAAAGACAAGACGATGATGCATCTGCCTTTTAAAGGGTTAGACTCCACGACGTTAATTCTTTTATCAGATGGCTCCAGGAAGTCCTTCATTATCTGACGTCTGGTCTACTTACTTGTGCCGTTTGTTAATCAATCATGTAAAAGCAGTACTCTCCAAGCACAGGTTAGGGTTTGGGTTATTTTTGGCGTGCTTTTAGATTTTTTATCAAGTTTCGTGTTTGCACTGGAATTTTTCTTTCACCTAACCCAACCTATGCCGGCAGTCCAAAGCATCAATTTCCTATAAACCTAAAGGCATTCAATCGGCCACACGCCTCCGGTTTACGCCTAATTGTAGAACAACCGTAATGTGCTGAAGTGATTAGGTTTATAGCACATTGATGCTTTCGACTGCCGGCAGAGGTTGGGTTAGGTGAAAGAAAAATTCCAGTGCAGATAAGAAAACCCGATAAGACACGCCAAAAATAACCCCAAACCCTAACCTGTGCTTGGAAAGAAAACAAGTAGGGCCTTCTCTGGAAACAGTTTATCACATCATACCCATGTATTTTATATATAACTGTTCAGTTTTTTCTGGATGCACTGGGAATTTTTCAATCCAATCCGATTCGAATCAAATGTAGGAACAATATAAACAGGAGATGTAGACTTTTGAGAAGTCTGAAGAAGTCTGCAGTTAAAATCAATATCGCTAGTTGGCTCTTTAAACACGCATGTTCAGCACGGCAAACATTAGGATATTATGGATAAGACAATATATATCTAATATTGGCATTACAGACATTTCTTAGCCCATTTTGTAATTATTTCACTTCGTTCATTTGGAAAGATCAAAACAAGCTTCTTAAAAGGTCCCTTTATTTTTGGGCACTGCCCATAAATAGCTAGAACAAGCCTATGATACAAAAAAAAGCAGTCCCATTTTGTTAGTGAGATCAGTGGCTTCGCATTTTTTTCATCAGAATATTTATATTTCAGTCCATACCATGGTATGGATGAAATATATTGTGTTCTCTCATGTTTCCCCTTCTCCTCCTTCTTCTCCTGCCAAACAGTCAAAGGGATTCAACTCCGCCATCATTCAGCCAAATGACTTGAAATTTGGCATGGAGGTAGAGTGGGCCGATACCCCCATGCGTTTTTTTTTTCATTTTTTCGATACATGCCTTTGAAAAATTTTTATGAAGGTTTTTTTGGCATTTTTCACCAAAAATGGATTTTTGGATCCTGAGCCCTGGTTTTACAACCAAATGATCTGAAATTCGGTATAAGGGTACCTTGAACATATGTCTACAGATTAGCAGTCACATATTTGGCATACACCACTTACAAATGACTCATTTGGGGGACTTTAATGGCTATTTTCAGCAAATAAAAGGGCCAAAAGTGCTATACCCGTTCCATGTTCTATCAAAAGAATGGCCCGTTCCATCTGCCCTTGGCCATGGAACACGTGTTCCATTGCGGGTTACCTGGGGTCACATTGCACGTAAGTCGCGCGTAATGACCCACACATTCAATTTTATGTGCCCAAGACCTTCAAAATGTATCAAATCTCATCATTGTTAGTATTTGCATACCTGTAAAAAGATTAGTAAAGCTTTCGAGATTCAATGTGCTTGTTCTTACATCTTTGTTCTCAATTACATAGCTAATATATAATTCATTTATTTGAGAATCTTTGCCAGTTTTACACTAGGGTAAGTTTGGAATAGTCCACTTTTGCGTGGGAGGGAGATGGACTGAAATATGCTGTATTTGCTCCCAAGCAAATGTCGGCCTCTCTAGTTGGGATAGGATTACATAAACGACCAAAAATCTACTTTATAAATCCAGTTTTGCCACTCTGAAATTGTATCGGGTCCCTTTAAATATGCACATCGGATTCTGTATGTTTTCTTACTGGAATAAAAAAAAAGGAAAACCCCTGCATTTCTTTCCAAACAATTTTGTACTATAGTCATTTTAACAGTGCATACGTATGGAAATCGTGTTTAAACTGTGTGCATCGATCATCAGAGCAGATACATTATTTTTAGAACTCATTAATCCTAAAACTTCAATGACAAAATGCAAATCTGCGGTGGCTGACAAAGTAATATATTTCGCACTGAGATAGGCACTTCAAGCATATATTTGGTACGTATCTTAAGGTTACTTTACAGAGCGATGATGAGCAATGATGAGTGTTGAAAGTAAGTTTCTCCTTCAGTAACTTCTGCAATAGATTACACTGAGCCAATTTAAGTGATGTCATACGGACATCGACATACTAACAAATGAAGTCGTTTGCATTTCATTAAACTATAAGCTATGAGTCATGGTATATATTATCAAATGCTATTATGATATCAACGTGTTTTTTTTAATTAATGCATATTTTGTTTTCTGTTCACAACCATATTTCCCCCCTTTAACCATGGGTATCTGACAATATTCAAATCTTATACAGATCATTCCTCGATACAAAAAGACCTATTCTTCACTTGTAAATACTTTGATTAGATATTATGTTCTATGGGTATAGGAACAAAATGTTTACCCATTAAATATTTGGTTGTATATCCTGCTATACAGTTGATCTATATTATTTTGATTGTTAATGAGTTTTTCAGTTCAGTTTATGTTAGTCTTCTGTTCATTCTGTTGTATTATTTTTTGTATTCCTTTGTTATTTTTTGCTACATTGTTTTAAATAAACTCCAGGAAGGTTAGTAGATGTATTCACTGATAGAGATCTAAAAAAACATACTGTTTGACTCATGCAATCCATAGTTTTTCAAATGTCTAATAAGCGCCTTATATCCATTATAAAAGTGGCTGCGAGAATATAAGTTGTACCTAACTTGACTTCGCAGTCAATTAATCCATGTCCTTTTATCTGTATTCATCACTATGCTTATGAATAAAAATAAAAAAAAATAAACCAAACCCATTGACGTATTCCACGTAAGGGGTGTCCTTTGAGTTTCCATTACACATTTTGCAGAGGAATTCATATCTAAGAGCCCGGTACATTGGAAGCAAATGTCAATCTATATTAGTTTAATGAGAATAGGAACAAGATGCTCACCCATTAGATATTTGGTTGTATAACATGTTATACAGTTGATCTATATTATTTTTATTGTTAATGAGTTTTTCAGTTCAGTTTATGTTAGTCTATTTTATTTTATTTTATTTTATTTTTGATTTCATTTTATTTTATTTCATTCATTTTATTTTATTTTATTGCGTTGTTATTTTTTGTTACGTTGTTTTAAATAATTTCCAGGAAAATAAGTGGTTGTATTCACTGATGGAGATCAAAATAGACCAAACAGAACCCATTGACGCATTCCACGTAAGAGGCGTTCTTTGAGTTTCCATTACAATTTCGGCGAGGGAATACATATCTAAGAGCCCGGTACATTGGAAGCAAAGGTCAAGCGTAGAGGTGCGATCAATGAATACGTTCAGCAACGTAAAGCGACTTCCGGATAAGAAGGGGCGCTTGTATAATGGTTCTCTTGGTGCTGTCGGGAACATGAAGCCTGTCCTTGGAGGTTTTAGTTCAGCCTGCTAAAGTAAACTTGGGCGTTGTAAGTTGATATTGAAATTAACCTAGAGAAAAGATTGCGCCTTGTGCCGTATAAAGTTCTGCATAAAACTCATTGAAGTTGTGAAACTTGCTATATTAAAAAAAAATAGTGTAAAGTAGCAACACTAGATATATGCATAGCCTAATGAAACGCTATGACAAAGTAGAGTACACCATTGCACAAAACTTAATAAAGATCTGTGCAGGTTTGGATTCTTATGTCATAAAAAGTTAGACGAGATATTCTTAGCAAACTGTCTTTCTGGTTTTATTACAGGTTCACATGACTTCATTAATTTTTGTTTTGGAACATAATATTCAAGTAAATTTCCTAAAAGTTGGACTACTACTATATATGGTTGCACCTTAGCAGAATAACGTGCTGAATAGAAATTACAATTGGTACTATATGCATTATATTGCAACTTGCATTATTTTCAATTTCAATATACGTAGCACTTACTCTATCCTAGCTTGCGGAGAGCACTGACCTCAATATTGACATTCTTATCAGTCTGTGGTTACAACATCTCCCTTTCCTTCATTCACATAACTACAGACAGACATTAAGCAACAAGATACACATGTCAACACCAAAAAAGAAAGGCATCTAATGTAACATCCTTTGGCCTTCTTAGCATACTTTCAAAATTCATCCCATTGTATCTTATAATAAATAATCTTATAATATATAATGTTTAATACAGTTAAATAGCAAAGTTATAAATCTAATCGCAAAGAGCCCAATTACAACAGTTGTAAATGTGTAAAATGCGATGTATTTGTGACTCGATTAAAATGATCAAATAAATCAATTCATTCATTCATTTCTCCAGTCATTCATTCCTTAAAAAAATACTATTCAGTGGGGATCCTTGACATAAACGTTTAGACTAACATTCATTTACGTCTTTTGGAATTTTTGTACATTTTTGTGGTCCCGTTGCTTACGACGTTGTCACAATGAATACGTGCGAGATAGTGTAATGCATTGCCTTTTTTCGATCATAAACCAATCATGAAACAAACGTTACCGGGCTCTTGTTTGTTTGTTTATTTGTTTGTTTATTTGGACAACAGCAATAAAAATTATACATAATACACTAATAATTAATAAAACAAGTGCAGGAGGAGTTTATTTAGCTTATGCTAGGCCCTCCTCCTCTAAAGTAACCAAAACTAAACATAATTGAATTTAAATAATACATACTTATATAAGGATTTGTTACAAAAATAATTCAAACATGGGCAAACGATACAATAACAATGATGACACAATAGTATACATAAATTAAGATAAAATGAAGTTGATATGAAATAATACGTACATTCATAAGGAATTGATAGCAAAATAATTCAAACATAGGCAAAATGAAATAAAACAATAGTATACATAAAATAAAAATGCTCTCTTACAGAATTAATAATAACCAAACCCCTGCACGTCCCTCCAAGTTTTTGGTAATAGATTTCTCGGGAAGGCAAAAGAAGAAGGTCATCCCAAGGACAAACTTTAATCGGCTTACAAGACAAACGTCTCTGAAAACGGTCCCGCCACAATCGCTTTAAGATGAATCTAGCGGTGAGCCTGAATAATGCCAGGTATTTTAGTTTGGCATTTAGCCAGGCTCACTTCAAGGGTATTTTAGGTATATTAAATAAGAATTCTGTCTAAAAAGCAGTTTTTTTAAAGAAAGTTCAATTTGTAATGCAAAATGAAACCTATTCTTTTTGGATCAAGTAAAATTAAGTTAAAAATGTGGAAAAACTAAATGGCTTTGAATAAATATCTAGAAATATACTAATTCATAATCCAGCCAATCTTAGAATCTGGTTACTATAGAATATTGTATTATTTTGTAGAGTATTTTGCAGGAGTAATAATATTGTCATTTCACAATTTACCGCAATGTTACTTCTAATTATATCATACAAAAAACTTTCATCTGAAGAATTTGTACACATGTTAACGGAGTTCTCAATTAATTATTTTTCAACTTCATGTTTAGGTTTTCTTGTATTCATATGTGAGTTTTGGCGCATTCCCGAATAAAATGTATTTCCCTGATTATGGTTGGTGAATTTTTGCACCTTAATAATGTTTGACCGTTATGCCAACTCACATGTAGTTATTGAGAAAACCGTGAAAGGTGCACGGCCAATATACAGGCTGACTA
>NW_017802403.1:835325-844737 GCF_001625305.1 Branchiostoma belcheri | reverse complement strand
GGGGGGGTAAAATTTGGCTCTAAGTCCCTAAAAAATGTGGGTCGTGTGGCGCAATGGCAGCGTGCGTGACTAGGAATCAAGAGGTCCCGGGTTCGAGTCCTGACATGCCACCGATCTTGTGCCATTGGGAAAGGCACTTTACACGACTTTCTCCACCAGACTCAAGTAAAAAATGAATGTCTGTCCAGTAGTCGTTTCTATGTGCGGGACACAACACCAGCAACAGCTGCCTCTGTTCCGCGTGTATTGCACTGTTACAATTTCAACTAGAGTTCCACGATCTCATACCTTCGCCAAATGATGTTAATCTTTATGACTGACAAATTATACATTAGATTATTCCCCCCTGATCTAACAAATAGGAACCTAATTTTCATGAATTATATCATTTTATCATAATCTCGACCAAAAGACAGTCTTGTAATAACAAACAATGCATTCTAGTATTTCCTAATAAATTATGCGAATGAGGTCCTGATTTGAATAAATTGTTTTTAATGATGTTCACCTCAAATTAACTTTAAAATACCACAAGTGTAAAATTCCAGACAGTTATCATTACATAATTATTAATTTTTTTTCATTAATTATGCAAATTAAGTCATTATTAACATAATCAATATCTGCCTGTGTTTCTCTCGTTGTCAATTACCAATGTCACAAGCTTCAATTGTCTTATCATGGAATGCAGCTGATTTATAGAATTTCCCCATAAATTATGCAAATTACATCCATATTTGCATAATTGTCACATAATTGTATTAAGCATCACGTAAGCTACCTACATATCAAAAATCACAATGATCCATCAACCGGTTCTTGAGTTATCCTCTTTTTAATATTTTCAAGAATATATTCCTGCAGTTCCAGAGCAAGCCGCTAGGGGGCCCAAACTCACGTCACTTCTTCCCCAGCACAAGAGCTACCTACCATCCAAATTTCATCACCATAGCATGTCCAGATCATGAGATATCAAAACCGGAAGTTCAGCTGCAGTACCATAACAAGCCGCTAGGGGGTCCAAAATCTAATCATTTTGAGGTCTCATCAAGACCTACCCACCTACCAAGTATCAAGACAATCCATCAAGGCCTTCTCAAGTTATCGTGTTTACAGACAGACAGACAGACAGACACACACACACACACACACATACACGAACGCCTCTGAAAACATAACCTTCTTGGCGAAAATCTAATCATTTTGAGGTCTCATCAAGACCTACCCACCTACCAAGTATCAAGACAATCCATCAAGGCCTTCTCAAGTTATCGTGTTTACAGACAGACAGACAGACAGACACACACACACACACACACATACACGAACGCCTCTGAAAACATAACCTTCTTGGCGAAGGTAATAAATTAAAAAAAAATGTAAAACAGAAGTTTATTGGAAATAAGTCAATCAAAAGCGTCTCTATTCGTTTGCAACAATTATGGTGTTAGGGGGTAACTAACACCCTCGTTACCGTTTATACGCATTTAATATTGTTTATATTAATGTAAAAAATGAATTAAAAAAACACAAACCAAATTTATATCATAAACTAAAAGGTAACGTGCTCCCCATTAACCAAAAAAGATCGCAGCATGCAATGATTGATGCAAACAGAAACCAGCATTGAATTTTAACCTCTATTTCTTTTGCACAAAGACATAAAAATAGAGTTACAATACGCAATGCTTACAAACACATTTTGTAACGCATCGGCGGTAGATTTTATATTCCATGCATAACAATTAATCATTGGTATATGAGAGAGCAGGGCATTGATGTTAATACCACTTTTATACTCCTAATATATGAGGACGGGTTTTTGATATCGAATTGCCCCGTTCCATGCCCCCTGCAGTAGCAAATTACCAATAACGATGGCCAAGCACTTTGCTGTGTACGATACCATGTATCACACCGTCTGCCTGAACCGGTTTACTAGTAAGGCCACAGCAAGTAATTTTTATGGATGACGTCAGCACGCGCATTAATTTTCGCATGATTTAAGAAAAAAAAAACAAGAAATTTTGTTGCCTTCTGACAGTGGTCAACATGCCGAAAATGGGCGAAGATGTCTGTTGCCATGACGGAAGGTGGATGGCAGATAACTATGAAGAGAGGAGTCAAGAAAAGGCTCTGATTGAATGTTTTGTTTCTTACTTTGATGCAGCGATATGTGATGTTGGCTGTGTAGATGTGATGTTCCCACTGAATAAAAGCCATTTGTACAATGCGCCAAAAAGCAGTTACTTAAGCAACTGGATATGATTTTGGAAACGGTCAGACGTTTCAGCTAGTATCCACTAGCTTTCGTCAGTGACTGAGAGACTGAGAGGAGAAATGCAGGTTTATAAGCACTAAGTATTTCCCCTCTGGTCTCTCAGTCACTGACGAAAGCTAGTGGATACTAGCTGAAACGTCTGACCGTTTCCAAAATCATATCCAGTTGCTTGAGTAACTGCTTTTGGCGTATTGTATTACCTGGATGTCTAAACTTCATCGACGCATTTGTACAATGATTGAGTCAGAATTAAAAAAAAAATTAGGAACCTTGTTTTTTTCTCGGCCCACCTTGTTGTTTTTCGCCCGCTCGGATTAGATTTGGAGTCTGTGGAGGATGCCATCCATAAAATTCACTTGCTGTGGCCTAACTTGATCAAACTGCCCCGGACTGTTCATTTACACCCTTATCAATACCCTCGACAGGCACGTTATGTATACCTCTGGAAGTTGTTGATGGATTGCCACGAAAACTGGCTCTTTGAGTTGTTGATTGATCGCCACTAAAGCTGGCGCTTGGAGGGTCATAGATACATATTGTAACAGACTTGGCCTCACATCCATATGCAGAAATTGTAAGGGGTATTTTTCACATTTGCCAAAAAGAGACACACGTACGTGCAAGGACTAAGACAAATGTTTTCAATTTCAGTACGTGAAAACAGATGTTTCTGTAGGCAATGCTAAATTTAGGTCAGTCAGATAGAAATCATAAAACGGATGGATTTTAAAAAATGTTAGGGAAGGCCTTTAGGCTCAGAGATAAAAAATCAAAAATTGTAAATTATGAGGAAGATGATATAACGTAAACTATGATAAAATCAGCCGGGTGGGTTTCCTGAGCGAAAACACCTTCATATCACATTTGCGTATTATCATGCTTATATTGTTATTAAAAAAACTCAGATTAATATTCCAAATTCTGTCCGTACCTCTGTCACTCTCTGTATTTTCTTCACCAGCTATATTTTGTATTGTAATGTCTCTCAAGATAGATAGATATTGTGTTCTATATATTTAAAATCCGGTCAAACACTATCTGATAAAAGCGAAAGAAACTTATCAGCCATTCCAATGCAAGACTGTGTCTGATTTATATATAAGGTAACATCTGTACAGCCTGCAGAGGAGCGATATACAGGATTACCAGAGCTCAACTCTTGACTCGCGTCAGCCTAATGTTTGAGGAATTGCCATGCGAAATTGAAGAATTCATTTGAAGAAGCTGTTTGGAAGTGATACCGAGATCTCTGAAGGCAGCTTGCCATATATGTAAAGCCACACCAAGTAATTTTTATGGATGACGTACGCGCACGCATTGATTTTGGTCTGTTCCTAGAAAAAAAACAACAAATTCCACCTCCTGTAACTATGACCAAGAGTCACGACAGTGCCCCAAATGGTTAGATTGACGTGAAACCCGTAACGCGAAATGGGTAAAGAGCACATGCTTTGCTTCTGCAGCCTGCGAAAATGTGATGAAAGAAACAGGACAGGACGACAACTGCTGTTCCACCTGATTTATTGCTGTTTTGATGATGAACTAGAATTCCGAGATCTCATACCTCCATGAAATATGATCTTGATATGTAAATGTAAATTTCTTCTTTAATTGTGGAAATGACCTCTGCATTAACATAATATATGCATCGTGATGTATGTTAACTTTTGATTAACTTACAGATGTCCCAAGTATGACATTCTCATCATTCACCATTACGAAATCATAGAATTTTCGCATTAATTATGCAAATTAGGTCATCATTTGCATCATTAGTATCTGTTGAAGTTCCGCCTGCCATAGGTTACATACATTACATGTATGTAAGTAGTATAATGTAAAACACTGTAATTATAGAATTTCCTCATTAATTATGCAAATAAACTCCTCATTTGCATAATTTGCATTTAATTATGTACATCTCTCTCTCAGCTACCTACACACCAAAAATAATGAAAATATGTTGTTCCTGTCTGGACTTATTGGCTTTTAAACATTTCGCCAGAAAGTGCCCTGCAGTTCCAGAACAAGCCGCTAGGGGGCCCAAACTCATATGACTTCTTCCCAAGCACGAGAGCTACCTTCCATCAAAATTTTATGACCCTAGCATGTCCAGATCGCGAGATATCAAAACCGGAAGTTGCGCTGCAGTACCAAGGGAAGCCACTAGGGGGACCAAAATCTAATCATTTCCAGTTTTCGTCACACCCTACCAACACACCAAGTATGAAACCAATCCATCCAGGCGTTCTTGAGTTATCTTGTTGACCAACAGACGGACAGAAGGACAGACGGACAGACGGACAGATAAACGCAACTGAAAATATAACCTCCATGACACATTTCATGGAGGTAATATAAGACTTCTTGCTTGTTCATCTGTGTCACCTCATTCAAATTGTGTCCTAACATTTGTCGTCTCTTAGTATCTTTCTAATCTAGGCATCTTGTTTTTTAGGGCCCTTCTTTGTTTTTTCCCTCTCGCATTAGATATAGGGTCTCCAAAGGACGTCATCCAAAAAATTTACTTGGTGTGGCCTAAAGCTCTGTGTCTCGGCTTGAAGTATTGCAGTAGAGAACGGTCACGGAAATGCTCTTTGAATTTGACCTAGGAGGTCGTAGACTCATTCATTCAGGAAAGGAATTTATTGAGGCACTGCAAGGGAGCATCTGGAACGACTAGATTGTTGGCAATCCCTGGATTAGAGAACTCTGTCTTATCCTCTAAAATCTAATAAAGAGGTATTTTGGGAAACTGTGTTTTTAAGTGAATATTAGATACCAAACGCATTTTCAGGGAAGCAAAACTTGAATATTTTAAATTAGGCAGTCAGTATCAAATTGGCAAGTAATACGCCACATGGGCGGCAAAAACGGAATATTTGAAATAATTTAATCTGTATTATTAACATATACTGTGCCACATTAGGAAATGTATTTGCATCAGTATTTCATGCTTTGAGTATTTTAAACAGTGCGAAACAAGTCCCAAGATTAGTCATTTAATTTCTGGCTGGTGCCACCAAAATCAGCCAAGGATCCTACAAGAAATCATTTCCGTCACTTTTTCGGCATTTTTTTTTCTCCAGGAGTGTAGATAAACATTGGAACACCGGTGGTAGATTAGTGACTAGAATATTGACTTTAAAAAACCTTGTTTTCAACCCTATAGGCTGTGTTTGGCATTCTTTGAACGGTGACAGTAAAACATTTTTTGTCGATAAAAACCGTTTCCCTCACACCTTTTGGCGTTTTTTCTCCAGGAATGTAGTTATATATTGTTACACTATTGGTAGAATAAGTGACTAGAATATTGAATTTGAATTCTTGTTTTCAAGCCCTAAAGACTGTATTTGGCACATTGAATGGTCACAGAGAAGAGATATTTCGGGACGCCCCGCGTGCAGTTGACTGATGATCGAAGAAAACCGTTCTGGTCACATTTCTTAGCATTTTTGCTCCAGGAATCTAGATTTACATTGTAACAATGTTTTGTAGATGAGTGGCTAGAATATTGAATTTGAATTCTTGTTTTTAGGCCCTAAAGACTGTATTTGGCACCTTTGAATGGTCACAGTGAAATATTTTTTTCGGTGCGCACTGCGTACAGTTGACTGATGATGGATCTTCGATAAAAACAGTTTCCGTCGCATTTCTTGGCATTGCTTCTCCAGGAATGTAGATATACATAGAAACGGTGTTTGTAGGTAAGTGACTAGAATATTGAATTTGAATTCTTGTTTTCAGGCCCTAAAGACTGTATTTGGCACCTTTGAATGGTCACAGAGAAGATATATTTCGGGACGCACTAGAATATTGACGTTGAAAAATCTTGTTTTCAAGCTCCATAGACTGTGTTTGGCATCTTTGACTTGTCACAGTGAAAGATTATTTTCGATACGCACCACGTACAGTTGACTAATGATGGATCTTCGATAAAAACAGATTCCATCGCATTTCTTAGCCTTTTTGCTCCAGGAATCTAGATATACATTGTAACAATGTTTTGTAGACAAGAGACTAGAATATTGACTTAAAAAAAATCTTGTTTTTAGACTCTAAAGACTGTATTTGGCACCTTCCAATGGTCACAGAGAAAAGATATTTCGGGACGCGCCGCGTACAGTTAACTGATGAAGGATCTTCAATAAAAATCGAATATAATATTGAACCAAGTTACCCCTGACCTGGAAATAGAGATGGCCAGATGATTGGATAAGATAAAAACTACCCGAGTGTGTCTCCTTTAACGCTTGGTTTTGTTCCGATAAAGATGATATGAAATTTTGGCATCAAATTTGACTTGAAGTATCGATTGATGAATATGCCGTGACGACCCTATCATAACTATTGATTTTCATTGATATATCTATTGTTCAGTAAACCGGAGAGATATAAGAGCTACTATCTCCCGATTACCTATTTTCGTAATGCAATTCCATCAAATGAAACGCTGGAATTGCAGCAGTTTCTTGTAATTTTTTTCACTAACAATTTTTTTTTTGTTATTTACTTCAGATTCACCTCAAAACAAGGCTCGTGAGAGCCACTTACATGTTTTGGGTTACAGTGATGACTGCGTGGTCAGATATTTGTTCACCCTTTATTTAAACCGTTGGAGGTTGTAATTAGCGGTGAAACATTCACGGGGAAGCTTGTTCTAAACTCAATTCTAAACTTTTGGTACAATTTAAACATGTATAAATGTAAAGAGTTTTGGTTCAGAAACTGTTGTGGGGACCTTTTAAATTATGTTATTCTTTCTCAGTTCACATTGCTTAGATATTTTGGAGACAATTGTTAAACAGCAAGACTTGTCTTTAATGCATATCCCTGTATGTATTCATCAATTCAACGAACGTTGCAAAAATATACAAATGTTTTTTTTTTTATTATTATTATTCATCAAAACATTAAAACATAACAAGGACAATGTGACGCTGCACTACTCAAGTTAATAACAGCGCCACACAACAAAAAAGTACAATTAACATTTAAATACACAAGGTTGACATATCTGTGCGCCGTAGTCCCACCACCCCAAGACAATAAAAAATGCTAAAGCTAACAAAGTTATTTCAAAAGTAAGATTACGTGTTAACCTCCTATATCTCATTGGCGGAAACACACCCGCCAATCAGAGCCATACAAATGTTTTAGTTTTAATCAAGATTTTACCTACCAAGGAAAATTTGATGATCTATTATTATTATTGCTTGCTTGGTAAGCAGTGTACCTAGACAATCTAAAAATACCAGTCTAAGATTCTAGTCCAGATCTCCTAATAGATAATTGATAAAGGTTGAAAGCATTACATTAGGAACAGCATTACTTTGCCATAGCGGTTTACTATCAGATCCATGAGGATATAATCAATTTAAGGATTTAACGTCTGGCAGTATTGAGTGTTTATATTTGTTAATGGACTGGCTGCAAGATTGCCCTATATATCTCTGTTTTACCTTACCAGTATACATGCAAGCACACACACGCGCACACACGGGCGCACACACATGCACTCACACGCACGCGCACATGCACACACACACACACACACACACAAACACGTGCGCACGCACACACATGCAAGCACACACACGCACACACACACACACACACATACACACGCACACACACTACTCTGATACATACATGTAAACCTTATTTACAACATTTAAAAAAACCTTGCTGCTACTACTCTTCAAGCAGAGGTTTGCGTTTGGGGTCCTTTGTTGCCGTGCCTCTAGGCTTTTCCATCGAGTATTCTTTTTCGCCTAATTTTTTTTTTTCACCCAACAAAAATCCAGTGCAAAAACAAACCTTGACAAAAAAACAACGCCAAAAAAATAACCCAAACGTCTGCTTGGAGAGTAGCTTCTACAACAGTCACGTAGATGAACTTAGTTTAATGCAGGGATGCGATCATTATCAACGATAATGGCCCTCCCTTTCCTTTTAGCTTCCCGCAGTGGTGTCTAACGGTAGATAACGTATTCTAAAGGGAATAAACACGATCTCCAAAGTAGCATTTTACACCAAACTGGTTGGAGCAAGTTCGTACTTGTTGGCACGTGTTATTCTCCGAGGTATTCATTAAAGCAAATCCCTTACGGCTTGCAATATTGCTGATTTACGCTTTGCTACTGAAGCAGTGATGTTGGGTTCCAAAAGGGGAGGGCGAAGAACGTTGCCATGATAGCTTTTATTAAGCTTAGCCTCAATCAGGCACCGCGGATCGCTGGAAGAATAGTAGAAATTGGCCGAAATCAGGGGATAGTATACCAGAGAAGATCTGGCCAGAGTGAAGATCCAATTTGGGATCCACGGCTCATGAATTGGATCTTCTATGGCCCGGGATCTTCTCTGGTATACTATCCCTCTATTTTGGCCAATTTCTACTAAGTTTTTCCAGTGATCCGCGGTGCCTATTACCGGCTAATTAAGCTGAGGTCTGAACACTGTAAATGTAGATGTTTAACGTAAATATTGACTTTGTAATGAGAGTCTAAAAATCTATACACGTTTAATATCGTCCAAGTACATTTGTAAAATTGCAAACATGTTGCGGGGAATAATTGTATAATAAGGTAAGTGCAGTATGTAAAAAGGGTAAAATAAATGTTTAATCAGATAAATGTAGTAGATTAATCATAAGTTAGTAAAAAATGTACGACTTTTATCTATAAGCCTGTTGGCATTGAGCAATGATATCGGGACAACTTGGCCCATCACCAGCTCGGCCTATGTCGTATATATATCGAGTCAACTCGTCTGAACGCCCTGGTCAAGCCGGTCAACACTCTTACCTTACGCATCCTGCAAACAAGTAAAAAAAAATTCGTCCAACGTTCTTTTATAACTGTACATTTTACACATTTTGTAAAACAAGGCAATATTTCTAATACAAAATGCATGTCAGTGAGAGACAGCTTCAAATAGTTCAGGTCTTCAAAGCCACCATTCTCATTACCCTACCTAGACCGGGTCTTTTTTGGACATGGGGGACCGGGGGGGGGGGGCTCTTTTGACCCCCCCTAAGAACTCGCGAACGGTATGTCGTATGACCACCAAATTTTCAGAGAATGGTGTACTAGTGAAAATTTATCATATCTACAATTTTATGTCGTTATG
>NW_017802403.1:806529-835305 GCF_001625305.1 Branchiostoma belcheri | reverse complement strand
GCCCTTTAACCCTACCTAGGACCGGGTCTTTTTTTGACAGGTGGGGGGACGGGGGGGGGGGCTCTTTTCGACCCCCCCTAAGAACTCGCGAACGGTATGTCGTATGACCACCCTAATTTTCAGAGAATGGTGTACTAGTAGAAAATTTATCATATCTACAATTTTTATGTCGTTATGATGTAATATGACGTCATTATGACGTCATTAATGTGATTTTATTGACCAAAACCGTCTAAATAGGTTTTTCCCTGAAAACTAAATGGTATTCAACATAACTGTACCAAAAGTGTTTATGACAGAATATTATGGTGTACTAAGTCTTATGTTGCCCATAGCAACACCGGTGACGTCATAAAATGACGTCATGCATATTTAAGATATCCGCCATCTTGGATCATCAATCTTGAATTTTCAAAAATTAGTTTTTTTCATGATAAAGCCTAAAATACATCGTAAACATACTAAAGACCTTCATTTAAACCTTTTTGGAAAAAGAAATGGAAGTATTGATGAAATTTGAATGAAAATAACCTGTATATACCTGTTCTAATGATATGGTCCGCCATCTTGGATTTTGGCCAATGACGTCATCAAATTAGCATAAATTATGCATATTTAATGATAAAATTTACATAAAATTATATGGGATGTTATTAATATTAGAAACCATGAGTAACTTGACATAAAGCCCATAAAATTCTATTGTTGAAACAAAAAGTACTAAATTTAGCCAAAAATGCCTGTCAGAAACCCGTTGCCATGGCAACACAAAAAATTATTATCTTATTCCAATTATAGAAAATTGTTGCCAACAATATTCTAGGAAAAGTCACCAAGTTTGGCTGTTCTACGGCTAGCCGTTCAGACGCTAGGTGACATCAAAGTTGCCGCGGGCACTTTTAGCCCCCCCCCCGGTCTAGGTAGGGTTAATGTTAGTTATTGACGTTAATTAAACTTGGTAAAACTAAAATATGTATTTCTGCCGACCACATGTGCCCATGAGTGCATAGAAGACTGTGTGTGCTTGTTCCTAAATTGCTGTCTCCGTTGCATATTTGGCCATCTTGTTGGACCTAGTTTCCCAGCAAGTTAACAAAGCCAAGTTGGTAAAGGTTCGACATTCTTTCTTCTTGCCAACATTTTTTTTAGGTTCAATGGTTTAAATAAAAATCTGTATACAGATAATGCGTAGCAGACTGACGGCATACAGATTCTACCACGCCAACCGTTGTGTTTTCTGGGTAATATATATAAATGGTATTTCATTTATAGAGCACACGCTCAGGGACAAGTGCTAGTATATGTTATACATCTTAAATTTATCTTACTATTGTATCTGACAGGGGCGCCTGAAAATTTGCAGATGCCCCAAAATACCATACTTCAGTACTTCAGGGCATCTGGGTTTCTTACAATAATATACTATATCAACACTTTTAGGTACCATACTTTTATCTGATGCATATTGTAACTCAGGGGGCGCGCCTGAAATTTTGCAGATGCCCTGAAATACCATGCTATAAATAACACTACCTTCTGTTTAATTGCTATGTTATTACTTGCAGGGAATCATCATGATTCCAAAGATATAATAGAATAATAGAAAATATATAATAAACTGCTTTTCGAATATTCGAAAAAAATACTCGTGATAAGCCCCACTCAATCGTAACACTTTATCAAAGACGTGTGCTAGCACTTGTTTTTTTTTAAGTAATTAGGATTTTTATGTTTTATTCTATATTGGGTCTTATTCAATACCTTTTTTACGTTGCCACACATTTTACCATGTGCAATTGTCGTGCAATAAAGTTCTTTATCTACAATCGCACGGTAAAGGATATATTTTAATACCAGCCAAGTACAGCCGTAACACATTGTAGGATTACTTATATAACTACCAACTACTTTGATTTACCCGAAGTAGTCTGTGTAAAAATCTACCACCGCCAATGGCTCCTGGGAGCCACTGAGTTGGTAGCTGTTCAAATATAAGGCAACAAAAAAACACTAGACAAAGGAGTCGTACTAACAGGAGCCCGTTATTATGGAAATCAGTCCAATAGGATTTTCTTCCAATATGGAACCCAGCGAGTTAAGCCCCCTACACTATAGTAACAGGCAATTAGGCTGGAAATAATTGGTCCAGGTTAGTACGAAGATTTCCGCAGGGTTCCACGGCTATGAGGTATTTGTTATTAAACTTCCAGGGGCCTAATCAATGGACGGGATGCTCTAGTTTGATCTAATAAGGAACAAAGTTTATATGTAAATATTGTCATTTAAGTAGAATAGAAGACGAAGGCCAATTTTGTAACAGAACGCAGGCTGCATGGGAGAAAGAGAAATGGTCTGCATACATGTAGTTATGTACAGAACATATTTCTCTATCTCATACAGTTAAGCGTAAAACAAAAGTCAAATTTCTAATGAAACAAGTCAAGCCTTCCATCGAAAACATTATGTACATTCTTTTGTCTCTACCATAACTAAAGAGCAAAGATGAATTTATCTAATCTTTTTTTTGTATTGTATTATCTCCACCATAACTGAAAAGCGAAGTCATAAATCTAATAGTTGTATTTTGTATTGTGGTACGGTAGTTGTTAATTATGTTTTCTTTTGACCTGTACATAGCCCAGTGTGGCAAAAATGTACAAAAAGATCGTTATTCATTCAATAAGACTGCTAGAGGAAAATACACGGCCTTTACCCTAATCCTAGCGAGCGTGTTATTTCAAGTTTCCCAAAGAGTTTTGTGCATAGCTAAATGACATCTGTGAACCAACCGCAGTTGTTACTTTCGGTAAAAGTCATATTAAACATTAAAAATCATCCGTCAAATCAATCTGGAAATCTCTACCCTACATTTTTTACAGCTCATTTCATAATTATCCATCCCCTATACTCCTACTTTAGCCTTCAGCTTCAGTTATAGAACAGGTTTTCAATGTCAAATGATATCAAAAATTAATAGACTGTGTTACGTTTTTGGAATATACGCATGAAAATTTTACGAGCTTCAAGAAAAACGGGTACATTCCCTCATAGCTCATTAGAGACGGGGGCCGCTATAGACTTCAACCATTGATCTCGTCCTTATGTCAGTCTTTACTTTTTCATCAGGATACCAGAATACCAGGCCAAATTTGGTGACTCATATTTGGTATGATAGATTAAAGTTAGATCATTTGTTTTCTATCAGGTTGGTGTGCAAGAAAATCCTTTTCGGTGGCAAATAAAAGGCAGTATCTATTGGCCAGATGGGTGTTTTTTTAGCTGCCACCGACGAAATGTGCGTAGTCCAATGGTTTGCGATCCTGCGTCTGGGCTAAGAGGTTTGGAGTTCGAATCCCCGCAGTTCTTTGAACGGGACGTTAGGCCGTGGTTCACTGTCCATTTTGCTTGTCGAAAAGAGCTATGTGAATTTCCCCGGTACAATGAACCTGTAAATACTGTACACAGTGTCTATCTTTGTCACGACCAGTGGAAAATTAGCTCTTCCATGACCTAACTGGTTAGAGATCACTTTCATCGTCGGTGGACACTCCTTTGGCCAATGTCTTCTTGCCACCTAGAGGGATTTGCTTGGAGATTAAATTAGGTACCATCTCATGTGTTGGCAATGATGACCCGATACCATCGAACTTGTTAGGAGCCAGACACGTTCACAGTACAAAATTTTCTAAGGCGTTCGCCAATCTATAAGATCGGCGCCAAAAATCTGCTAGTAGTTTATTTTTCACCTCTTTCCGCCTCACCGACCATGCACTCATTGTTCCTGCACCTGGTACGGGTCCAACTTTTACATATTTGATGAAAGTGGCTAGACCATGCGACTTAAAAATAAGCCTACGTCTACAACTTTAGAATCAGCTAGGACGAATCATATTTACAGTTTAAACACAAAAAATTCTGTCACCTAGAGCTTTCGACCAGTGACTCTGGTCTTCCTCAGTAGACTGACCCAGTGAAGCTTGTCACGTGGCTTCTTTGAAGTGTGACGTCAACACTGGGTCAAAGGTATTTGGTAGACGATGTCGGCCCCCGTCGCGGTTCAATGAAGGGTGATGGGCCCTGATGTATATGGTTTCCTTCACCCCTCTCAAGAAATAGTCTTGCTCAGTGTCTAATATTCTTACAGTGTCAACTACTGAGGAAGACCAGAGTGACTGATCGAAAGAGAGATTTTTTTTGTGTTAGACCAAAAGTTTTAACTGTAAACATGTAACTACCAACACAGAAAGAGAGATTTTTTGTGTTAGACCAAAAGTTTTAACTGTAAACATGTAACTACCAACACAGATGAACTTTCATGATAGTATTGGGTGAATCATTTTTGACACTTCTTCGGCTGCCAATAGTGTACTCCTTGCAGAGGTCATCCGTCCAGGGATCTTCTTGAAAACAAAGACATTGATAAAACCTGAAGGCTTTGAGCAAATTGCTTGGGCACGGCTGACTGGCAGGAGATAGTTTTTGTAAGATAGCCGCAATTTCCTCTGAAGATGGCACTTATGAATGAACTCGGCTTTTTACTTAAAGCGACTGAAGGAAATCACTTCCCGCTGATTGAACCAGTAGGAAAACCCCCACCTCTAGTCCTTGATGGATCACTGAACACTGAGCCGGCACAGCCTATTCGATTTCTTTGAACGAATCCTATACAGGCGCGGCACAGGTCAGCGCACCTTAAGCCAGGCACATTTAGTCTACTAATGGCTTTTTCTAGACGAGTGAAGGGATAAATTTGTAGCCCACTGCTGCTTTATGATGGAATCAAGTCGATGAAACGAGTCAGCGTCACTTAATGTAGTTCCCAAGGTTGCATTGTGTTTATCAAGAATGGACGGATGTGAACAATTTTGTAAAATGGAATGAGAAATTGGAAAGGTATTCGGTCGAATATTTTCTCCTATCTATTGAGTACACTCTTATAGCACAGATTACAGTAAGTGAACATTTGCATCGTATACGTTCAAATTTTTGTGAATCAGAAATAGTGAAGCCGTGTTATACCACATCACCAAATTCTGATATACGCCAAATGAAAATTCATAGATGATTCCGAGAACCTTAGGAGAAACCTGAATTTTAGTTTATATCATAAAATTGAAACTTACTTTTTATACGTTGACTAGAAGCTGTGTTATATTTTTATTTTTTATGTGTAGACAGCAATGGTTCTATATTTAAAATACAATTCATAATGTAAACGCTGACGACATAATACATCTCATAGAATTATCAGATGTTTCACATACAAATATTTACTTTATTTAAAAAATAGCTGCAATTTGTAAGAATTCTCTATGTTAAGCAAAAGATGGATCTATATTTGGGTTAAGCCATATATAGACTATTGCGTAACATTGCTTTGCCGCTTCCAATAACAGACCATCAGCGCCTTAAAGATAACTTCCTCAAAACGTTTGTAAGCTTTAGTTTAGAACAGTATGCGACTATCTATTAACTTCTGTCACGAGAAACTGGAGCTAGACTTCCAACCTAACTTTTTGATCATATCTGTCGTCCAATGATGGTAACGATACCACCTATTCTCTACTACAAGTAGAGTTTGTAAGCTTTAGAACAGTACATTTGTAGGTGGCTACCGTAGAAGGTAGTCATCTATTAACTTCTGTCACAAAAAAAAAGTGCAAGACTTCCAACCTAACCTTTTGATCATATCTGACGTCCAAAGATTGTACCGATACCACCTATTGCCTACTACAAGTAGAGTTTGTAAGCTTTAGAATAGTAGGCGGCTACCGTAGAATGTAGTCATCTTTTAACTTTTGTCACGATCGCGAGTAACTGGTACTAGACTTCCAACCTAACCTTCTCATACTATCTGACGTCCAATGATGGTAACGATACCAGCTATTCCCTACTACAAGTAGAAAAGGTTTTTTTAACTCAATTTGGCATTCTGTACGCATGAATGGAGCTGAGGAATCAATAGTCGGTAGTTAAAACTATCGGGCTGCTTGATAAAGAACCCATTTTACACCAGAGACGTTTCGTTTGAGCTCTCTTGAGTTACTGCTTCATCATCTTGATGGCTTTAGAAGACGTTAGATGATGTGATCATGAGATACCTCATCTCCCCTTCAACCATGCGTTATTAAATTAAATAGTGTTATCATTTATTTGATATAGCATTTATTATTACTGAATATATTATCACATAACTTAACAATATAACAATATTATCACTTTACACAAGAGACATTTCGTTTGAGATGTCTTGAGTTACTGCTTCATCATTTTGATGGCTTTAGAAGACGTAAGATGATGTGATCATGAGATACCTCATCTCCCCTTCAACCATGCTTTATAAAGTTATATAGATTTATCAAATACTTGATATAACATATATTATTACTAAATATATTATCAGACAACTTGGTCTACCCATCAACCAAAGTTTACTAAAGCTATACAGTATCACCAAATATTTTATACCATATATCATTCATCATCCATAATATTTCAAAGTTATGCATTGTTAACAAATATATTATGTAGCATTTATCATTGCCAAATGCATCATTAACATGTTATAAATTCATATAAGAAATATCATGTGATACTTCTTTCATTTTTTACTGAGAATAAGTCAAAATAAACTTGTCTCAAGTTTTAAGACATTAAACTTAATACTTGAGTTTTTTATTGCATATTCGTGCCGGACGTCTAATTGCAAACGTTGACAAAAACAAAGTATGTTAAGAATGTGGTGAATTAATATCATAATTATGCTAACATAGAATTTTACTTATATTTTAATTCACATATATTTATTGAGTATGAGGCAAAAAGCAAGAGTTGCTTAAATAAAACCATCTACTCAAAAACATACAACGAGTATAAGACACATTGACAAGATACTTGCATGCAAGATAAATACAAACAAGACAAGTTGGTGGTTTATCAATTAAGATATATTTAACATACTATATATACAAACATAACTATAAAACTAAAGGCACAATGCTACCTGAAGCAAACAAAATAGTAGATAATTGGAATTATGCGTGGGTTTACAATGATTAATCTACTTACTAAGTTCCTGTATGCAAGCCTTTTCTGATTGGTGATTAATCAGCAAATCAATAATCACCAGGGAACCACTCAGATGCTTGCGCAGCAGCAATTATATCTTAACTAAATGATGCAACACCGACGGAGCATTTTCTCGCTATTCCAACATTTATCAAAAGACATGGTGAAGGCATATTCAAGTTCTTTACCACCAGATTAGAAGTTACTTAAATGTTAATATTAATATGCATATATTATGTTAATATAGAGGTAATTTGTATAATTAATGTTTACTTGAAATATTGCCAAAAGATAGGAATATCACAATCAAAATATCATAATTTAAGTTTAGAAAACCATACATTTTATTAGATTAAGGTAATTATGATCTTATTTTTGAATGAGACAAATCTCCAAAAACATTTACATAAACTCATGGAATTGTGAGATCTCCGAATTCTTTTTTATGCCGCCTCCATCGCAGAAGACAAACGCTTGGGCAACCAATAGGCTACTTTTTTCACCTTAAGTGAGTAAGAAAATTAGTATTCGTTATAGTGCCTTTCTCAAGGACACAAGATCCTAGGCATGGCAGGATTTGAAATCGGGACCTCTCGGCTAAGAGCTGAATCTGTCGCTACGCCACGACCCTACACATACTTTCTAATTCGTATTTAAAAAAAGATAAACCTTTACACTCGTTTGACTAAAGATACCATTTCTCGTGCCAAAAAATTAATTAATTGTCATTAATGATTTTATTCTTCTTCTGGCACAACTAAATTTATCTCGTACTATTGTGTTGAAGATAAAATAAGACCGGAATATTCGAAGAACTTCAAAATACATATAACCAAGAAAACTTAAAAGCAGGTGAAGGATTGTGAATACAAATTAAAAACGCATACGTAACTGTGTATGTACTAAACTATAACATGAGATTCTTTTGTCCTGTAGTATGATGTTTTCGATTCATTTGTAGTTACAAACTTTTCGTGGCAGCAACTGACTTGAGTCCCAACTCACAGTTGGGAGGAAAAGTTTGTATCCGGGATAATATTAATATCCGGAGAAGGCGGTTCCCTTTGCTCTTTTGACACCAGCGCCGGGCGGGTGGGCGTTTGTAAGTATGGCCATGTTGATGTGATTATATGGATGACATCCGCGCACGCACGAATTTTTGACCGTTTCCAAAGAAAATAAAAACTCAACCACACTGTAAACCGTACAAAACTATACCAGAATGAGCAAACATATACCATAGGTGGCAAAAAACAATATTGGAAAACGATATCAATGTCGTAGAATAACAAAATTATACAAAACATGACGAAAATGTAAAGACATGAATTAAAAGATAAGATTATTTACCATACCATATATACCATCATTTGTTTAACGTTTCTATTAAGATAATAATAATTACGACCACGTAGATGGCAGAAACTTTATATCAGGCAGTACTAAACGACAAGAACTTCGACTGACCGTGGGATTGAACATTACTTGTAGAGACATTATACGTTTTAATAGTAGTCAAAACTGTATTGTATCCAGCAGCAGTGTTGCAAGTAACTACCCTAGAAGCATTAATCAAACGAATTTTTAAAACTTTTCGTTTCTTTTTTCTCATAAACAACACCACGCCACCAACATGTATCTATTAAAAGTGACACTAAGGTATTATTAGTGGTCTTCCTCATAGTTCCAGTGGTAATTCTACAATGACCACAAATGAAGACGTCAAAAAAGAAAAACAATGATAAGACGTTATATCAATCCCGATTCTTTATATTTGACAACTATTGCTGTCACTTATTATCATTACATCGATATGTAACTGACAGCTACATTTTAGGTCAAAATCTTCGTGCCAAAAGATATTTTTGACATTTACATAGAAAATAAAAATTGTATTTCTAAAAAGCATTAGACAAGTATTATTATTATCTATAACTTTTTGAGAAGCAAAGAGAAGCTGAAACTTAACATAGTATACGCAATTAATAGAGGTTGAGTACTCTTTATAGTTGTAGTGAGATATCGTTGCAATTTTGACGCCTGCTTTATACATGTCATTTACTTGGCTTCTAAAAGCATAGGCGTACTATAGAGTTATTTCATTTAATAACATAATGTTTGAGGTAAATTGTATAAAATTGAGAGAATCATTATCAATACGTAATATCTAAATTATATAGTGGTTATAATAATTGCAAGTAGTGCAGTATCAGATATCTGTCGTTTTTAATAACTATAGTGCATCTAATAACCATGAAAATGCTACCCTTGGGGTAACATATACTCTCTTGGGTGTGTTTTCTAATCCCTTATGGGAACATACGTGAATTACCGAGCCACTGTTTCGTGTAAAATTGTAATTGATTATATTAAACGTGTCATATCACTGCACGCCTTGCTGTTTTGTATCAAGGGGAAACTAGCTTACATAACACATGTTCTACACGCAAGTTTTAAAACTATTCATGGTTTTTGTGTAAGATTAGAATAATATTCACCCAGCTGTTTGAACTGAATGTTTTATATAAAATATGACATGATATTAGCAACAATAAAATATGAAAAAATAGTATCGAAGATAAAGTGCTTCTTTATTCGTAATTTAAACACTAATTGTTCATTCTAAATATTGTATAGAATAACAACTTATTTTGTTAACGTTTAAATGGACAGTAATAACGTTGCAAATATATATTTCCTTATACAATTAAGTCCCAGCAATGCTTTTTAATGATATGAATCTTTTTTGCATGTTCTTTCCCAGATGGGCTAAATGCAAAAATGTGACCAAATGTGGTCAAGAGGATAAAAAAACATGAGTATTGCATACTGGAACGCTATATTCTAATGCTAGTGCTAGTATATATTACAATAATACTATATACTACCTATTATCTACTATTAGTTGCCTTTTTTAATATACGCGTATACGTAGCACCGTTGCCACTGCAGGATAAAACACATCTCACGTATGTAGAATGCCAAAAAACGAAACCATATTAAAAAAAAAAAGTGCCTTCTGTTGCAGACGTGTCCCGAATCCTTGCTAACATTCCACCAATTAATCTTCGACACGGCGTTAGTTTGCAGGGGTTATGGTTCATCCACTTCACCTAAATGAAGAACCGAGTCTAACAAATGGACATGGTCAACGCCAGGAACGTGCCGGTTCGTTCGGGTATTGGCTTCACGCCCAACCACGCATGTAAGATGGGAACGATTCCCCTTCATGCATTATAGATGAAGCCAATATAAGTCCAGACCGGCAGCCCACTGATGCCTACACAATACACCCTACAATTCTATTCACCAGCATCAACAGATCTACAAGCATACTTCAGAACGCTACAAAGCATATCATTCAACATTGAACAATGCCGTTGATTAATTCAAGGCCAGTAATAGCAACTCGCTATGCCGTTAATAAATTTCCCTCCTTCCTGCCATGAAGAAATAAGAAGGGGCATATAAGTCCAGCCTGGCAGCCCGCTGATGCCTACACAATACACCCTACAATTCTATTCACCAGCATCAACAGATCTACAAGCATACTTCAGAATGCTACAAAGCATATCATTCAACATTGAACAATGGTGTTGATTAATTCAAGGCCGGTAATAGAAACCTGCAGTACCATTAATAAAAATCCCTCCTTGCTGCCATGAAGAAACAAGAAGGGGCGTATAAGTCCAGACCTGACGGCTCACTGATGCCTACACAATACACCCTACAATTCTATTCACCAGCAACAACAGATCTACAAGCATACTTCAGAATGCTACAAAGCATATCATTCAACATTGAACAATGGTGTTGATTAATTCAAGGCCGGTAATAGAAACTCGCTATGCCGTTAATAAATATCCCTCCTTCCTGCCATGAAGAAATAAGAAGGGGCATACAAGTCCAGCCCTGACGGCCCGCTGATGCCCACACAAAACACCCTACAATTCTATTCACCAGCATCAACAGATCTACAAGCATACTTCAGAACGCTACAAAGCATATCATTCAACATTGAATAATAGCGTTGATTAATTTAAGGCTGGTAATAGAAACCTGCTGTGCCATTAATGAATATCCATCCTTGAAGAAATAAGAAGGGGCAATAGAAAGGCGTTTGTCCGTGAAAAGTGTTCTCCGCCATTTCGTATCCCGGGTAAATTGGGATCAGCTGCGGGACTGGTGGGTGATTGGCTACATAAACATACGGGGGACCGGGCTGGCTGGATCCCGGTAGAGTTATTGGATGTCATACGGGTTTTAATGGCCCTGCCTCAGCAGAGGAAAATGGACGACTAATGGGAATCCGATATCCTATTTGACATTGTCGTCCGGGAGTGGACTCTTTTAACTAGGAAAATACTGACCATTTCCTCCTTCTAAATAGCCTCTTAGTTTGTTTCGCCAACTAAAATATATTGTTGCTCACGTACACATTTATTTGCTTCAGAAAATATTCCCAAAGCAGCGACGTTATTTTGCTCTTTACATCATATTGTGAATTTTGTATGTATAGCAGCATCAGTCTATCCGATATACGCAGTAATAACTGTGCCTCCATTCTTAATAAATGGTAGTAAAACCCCGTGCTTACGGTCTGCAATATTGACTACGACGCAGTCCTGGTAATGCTTTATGAAAGCAGTAACGCGTAATTGTGACTATTACTTTTCATACAGGGAACTAAAGCTGCCTTGATTTAAAGGATGCACACGTAGCGATGTATTATAAGGAAGCTTGAAAACATCTATAACATAGAGCCTTATTTTCCATGGTCTTTGCGCGATTCTGTTTATTTTAATCTGTATTTTAAAGCGGGATGTGACAGAACTTCCGTCGCACTTCCGTCGCACAACCGTCACACGAACGTCGCACAACCGTCGCACAACCGTCGCACGAACGTAACACGACGCTTTCATCCTGGCCTAAAAAATGAAACTACACGAAACGTGTTGAATATGGAACGTACAGCCTTATCCACGCTAGTGACAAAGCGTTTCTGGCCCGCTAAACAGATTGCAGAAACGCGTTCAGATAAACTGAATTAGATAAGAGACACGTCGGTGCCCGTAGACTTACCGGAGCTGGTAATGAATTAATCATACCACTGTTCCAAAGACGTATATTTAAAAAAAACAGGTCTGTGGAACCAAAGATAAACCGAGGAAAAATCTAAAGATTAATATGTGTGCCCTTCGATATACCCATGATCTAAATTAAGCATCCCTCTGTGTATAGTAGGGTCAAAGGGTTCCAGTCGTATCTTGCACGGGAGCTCTTTATTCACCATCTATAATTCAACGCTATGAAGTTGGAAACTATGAAACAAATCCCTCTAGAATGCATTACAGGCATTTATATGATCGATGTAGCTGCTTTCGAGTAGTGCTTCCACAGTTTTAATACCAAAGATGTCGAAGAATACCTGTATATAAACACTGAAGTAAAGTCTAAAAAGCTGGTATATAATGTGTGTATTTTCGTAATCTTGCAAAAAAATCATCGCGTTCTGTAGCTTAGGACTGTAGAAGCGTTAACTGATATGGTATTCGATGGCGGTTCCAACAGATGTTTTGTAAGGCAGCCCACTGGGGCTGGACGCCGTGCAGGTAGCACTTACCTCCGATGACTTGGTCGTTCACAAGGCTGCCGGGGGGTCCCCGTGCTCCGGATCCCTTGGCTGACCCATCGAGCTCGGTCTTCCCCCCTTCCATCGCTACCAGGTTCTTGCCATTTGCAGCCATCAGCCGTCAGTCCCTCTCGTATCTTCCTCCGAACACCTTATAGAGCGAACCGCAGGCAGGACTGGTCCTTCTCGGGTTAATGTTTTGGACAATCCTCCCACCACGATCTCTCTCCCTCCTCCTCGCCGACGCGGCCTAGTCCCAGGAGGTTTCCCACTAATAGCTTATCCGCGATCGATCCCCGTTTATCAAATCAACAGAGATGCCCACGCCAGAGAATCAGCTTCCCAGGACCTCCTCACACAGCCCCGGCAGGCAGAATGAAGAACCCGTTGTTTCACCGAAGTGACAGTTCCCGTTGTCCAGCGGTGATGGCTGAAGAACGACTCGCCATGTAAATTCGATAACAGTCAAAGATGTTGAAGCTAATTGCGTTCCAGTGTTCCCGCCCTATGGCACTTACGATCGATCCCAGCCTCCCTTCAAATAGCCCCCAGTGAAGCCGACAGACCAGGGGCGGGCAACTGAACCCTGCTACGCAACTAGGGCGTGTATCATAGATATTGTCTATAACTGCCCCCCTCCCCTCAAGGGAGTATAGAAAACGTTTCTCTGAAAGTAAATTATATAGTCTCTTGACTGTGATATATTTAGAGGCTTATATTTGTAGCACACAATGCATTTTTAAACTGCTAAACCCACGAACAAGCTTAGATTGCGGTTGTTCCTCTAAATTAATCACAGTGATCTTGCTTAACTAGAATCTTTAATTAGCAATTAGAAGCTAAGATTCATAACTACAAAACTCGCAGAATATGTTAACTTGACAATATTTCTGTCGTGCATAAAGTTACTGTCAGGAAAGATAGTGTCTACCTCATAAAGAATGCGTTATTTGTAATCCGCATAGCTCATTTCTAATGACACGCCTTGGTGATCCCTAGACATGCTTTGCATCTGGAGCATGAAATGAAGCTCTTATTCTTCTGCAGGTTTTACCGGTCCCCATAGATCAAACGATAAACTGGTTATACAAAATACCTCATTGGTATGTCAATGATGCGCTGTTTTTTTCCTACTTTGGCAACAAAAAAATATGGAGGCGACTTATCCAAGTTAACATACATGCCTGCATATTATATCATATTAAAGCTCTTTTTCTTCCGATCATTATTATTATATTCTGCTGACTTTTGAAGAATTTAAAACCATCATTTCCAGTAATTTACATTAAGAGACTTACAATAAACATTTTACTTTAGTCATTTCTATTTAAACAAATCTCTGATTATAAGGTGTTTTAAATAAAATTGTCCATATGACTAGAGTTAGCTACTCTAAGCTATATGTATACATCGGAACACTTTAAAAAAGGAACTGCAAAAAACTGAGACTTGCGTCACAAAGTGATTGTTCTGCTTTCTCGTGCACTTTTAAATGATCCACAATTTGAGGAACATTCGTCGATTCCTGTATGTATAACAGATTTTGTGTTCACAAAAAAATCTGACATTCTGTCTTTAGAAATTTATGTCATTTTAAAAGAAGATTCCCGACCGCAAATATAAAGAAATATGCAAGTTAGACTAAAGTAACTATTTAAACTTCAAAATAAGACATAGATATGGAAGCTAAAAAATTCAGGTAATTAAATCTCTAAAAAGTAGCATCGTCTAAAGACGAAAAATTATAGCATCTAATTTTAATTTAATTTTTTGTTTGTAGGTATAGGTAGAGGTATATACTCATCATAAGGTATTTGGGTATATCTAACGTCTATATGACTTTTCAAAAACTATTACAAGGTGATTGAGATTTATTTCAAACTTTGTTGGTTTTCAATGGGCCAGCTTTGCATTTTTCTTTACCTGTCAAACTTCGATTCTGCCGTCGGAGAAACCACATTTCCAACCGTCACAGCCTGGCAGTTTTATTGAACAAATAAATGTGGAGAAAGCGTAGCCATTCCCTCGTGTATAGTTTAATATAAGTAAGATATACCACCGCTGTGTGTTATAGGCAATATACTTGTCAACCGTTAATATGGAAACTTACTGAAATACATAAAATGTAACGAGTGAAATGTTGGCTACTTATATGGATAGGTAACGTGGGCAGAATATGTTATCTATAGAAAGGGACGCGTTACTATCTAAATTGGGAACAGGGAATTTTTTAACTTAATATTTAATATTCTTAAATTCAATTTGCTTTTATGATATGACGTTTTTTACGCATATTCCACTGTAATCAATTGTCTAGGTCCTTGATTCCACTGTAACCAAGGACCTACTGACGTTGTGTTTTTTTTTTTTTCATTTCAAACATTTCATAGCTACTGGTAGATATGGTGACAACACACTAAGGTTTTTAAACTTATTTTATGGCGCCACCAAACTTAAACGACAAATACAGGACAGGACAGTACTCGTTTTTACTTGAGCTAAGTGAGAAAAGCCGTGTAAAGTGTCTTTTTCAAGGACACAAGATCGTTGGCGTGTTAGGACTCAAACCCGGGACCTCTTGGTTCTGAGTCGAGCACTCTGCCGCACCCCGCACCCCACACCCTACGTTGTGATTCAGGGGTGAAAAGCTCAATAAAAAAGTAAAAACTGTTACTGAAAAAAACATGGATATTGGCTACATATGGTTCTTGAAAACTGCAAGGTAGAATGTATAAAACTTCAATTTTCATATAATTATAACTTCATTTGAGAAATCATACCCAAAGGCTAAGTGCTTGTACAGTGTCAAGGACGGTACAGTACAGCAATAGAAAACAGAAAGCTATTTAATTCAATTCTTTATTTCCATACCAACATTACCGACATACAAAATAGAGCTATAATGTTGCCTTAATAACATTGGAATTTACATCATTACATTAAAAAAAACATAACATTATTAGATGCATACATACATGAATATATACATACTACTTATGTGAAACCGTACATCCTATGTATGAAGTTTATACAGTCTGATTGTAGAGTCTGATAGGCTGATGTAGGAACGAGCTCTGAAGTCTTTTTGTTCTGGCTGGGGGGATGGAGATGGTGCTTTTGTTTCTAAGAGAGCGTCCAGTAGAATTAGCTCTAGAGACAGGGACGAGGTCATAGGGGGTTTTTGTGGAGTATCTCTGTAAAGAGTTTTGTTTCAATTGTTGTTTCAATTATTGTTTCAATTAAGGTCTCAATTATTGTCTCACCTGTAGTTTCAATTATTGTTTCAATTATTGTTTCAATTAAGGTCTCAATTATTGTTTTAGTTATTGTCCAACTTGTAGTTTCGATTATTGTTGCATTATTGTCTCAATTATTGTCTCAATTGTTGTTTTAATTATTGTTTTGGTTATTGATTTGTGACTTCTTTTGATCATTTTGTCACTTTATAATTTTGTTACAATTATTATTGTTATTAGCATTTTTGTCACAATTACCACCATTGTTATTTTCTTTGTATAAATTGTTTATTGAAATGGACATTTCTATCTTAGTTTTGGTCAGGGAGTCTAAAGGACACTCCTGTTTTCCCATGGCCTTTTTACCATATGTAAATAAAGTTGAAATAAATAAATAAAGTTTCACAGTGGCATCCTTGCAGTATGAGTTGTTCGTACTTTATACTCCCTTTACTACTACGCTTGCTATTTTTTAGAAACGGTTAGATGCATTACTACTATTATTCCATCTCTTTCCATGCATCTTTTGAGCAGTGGGGATTATTCTCATCCGGAAGATCGATAGCAATAATCAGATGTAAGTCCTCCAGGAGTGCTCGATATGCAATCAGTACCCCAATCCGAGATGATAGACACTGAAGACACATCACTATGTCTACCGATCCACCTCCAAGGTGTCAGCACTATTCATCTTTTTCAGGACATCTTTGAACATCTTTGTGCCGAAATGAATTTAACTCTTGTAACAAAGATGCATTGTGCCCCTTAGTAATGTTAATAGCATATTATATAAAGTATGATATAAACTATGATATAATTTATAAACTCTGCAAATTTGTTTACACAATACACAAGAGAGAGAAGACAACTATGTAGATATAGACGTGATATAGTATTCAAGAATTTTTGCTTTTTGGCACATGTATTACGTGAATGTACATTGAACATCTTTGTGCCGAAAGGAATATAACCCTTGCAACAAAGACACATGGTACCCCTTTGTAATATTAATAGCATATTATATCTACGAACTATGATGTAATTAATAAACAAATTTGTCTACACATATTTTAAAGAGAGAGAAAACATCTATGCAGATATAGACGTGACATAGTATTCAAGTATTTCTTTCTCCTACACTTATACTTTAGTATCTAACCTAGTTTCATCGCTAGCCTTATGTGTTTGTAGGTATGTTGAGGAAATTTTTGACATCTTTTGCCTTGTATAATTTAGTATTCCTTGCTTTCTATATCCGTATCGCTTGATCTATCTGGCCATTATAAAGGATATAAAAATTCTTACAAAGCACGCATTATATTCATAAGCTAAAACACCATATAGAAAGATAGATATTTTAATGTCACAATCATCACATTATAAGATAGAAGACAGCTTTTATTTCCTCACCTACTATAAACAAAATTGGACTTTTTATACTTTCTAATCATCCAACAATAATCTTAATTGCACATTATCATCTAATACTACGTACTCTTTATTAATACTAGAAAGGCCAATATTTGCTTTGGAGCAAATACAGCGATGGGTTCACCACATTTTACGACATGGCAGGAAAAGAATGAGAAACACAAGGGAAAACAATGATTTACATTGATATAACTATAATATGAAGTAACGTACAACTAAAACAACAGTTGGATAGCTATTCCCTACTTTATTGGTTAGGATTTTTAATTGCATAATGCAAACTGTTGATTTTCAAAATAAAAAAAAAACGTTCATGCCCCGCATTCCAATGCTGGAGCAGGAAAGCTTGAAATACCTACCCAAAACACTTGAATACAGACATACTGTTAGTATGGGAATGCTCTGTGCAGGTGTTAATCAAGTTAAATCCCAACAGCCAATCAGCAAGAAGAATAGAGGAAAGCTGCATGCCTATTGGTTGATGCCCTGCATTCCATTGTGATGACTCATGCCCAAACGTGGTAAACACGTCACACTAACACAGTAATACATTTGCTATAACACAGCCAAAAAACTCAAATAAAACCATTCTAAAAGCCCGTATCACAAAAATTAAAAAAACGCCTAGGGGTATTTGCCCACTGTACCTCCATACCAAATTTCAGGACCTTAGGCCCTAAAATGAAGAAGCTGAATCCATTTAAAAAATGGCAGGAGGAGAAGGAGGAGAAGAAGAAGAAGAAACACCAGAAAAAGCAATATGGGTTCACCACACACCACTTCGTGGTGTGGTGAACCCATAATTATAAATTAGCCTAATACTTAGCCTACAATATGGGCACTAAGCAGCGGACTAGCTAAAAATTTCGCTGCAAATTCCATACATACATGACAAAACAACAATTGACAGCAACAGGAATACGATAAGAGTAAAAAGGAAGGAACATGAAATAGATCAAATATAAGGTAATAAATATAATATTGAAATATGATGGTAAATATTACAAGAGCTGAGACTTATCGCTATCATAATCACTATCAAGTATAATTGTATGCTTTTTGTTGAAAAGCACATTGTACAATTAAAAGCATCCAATGCAGTTTTAAGGGCTTGGAAACCCGATTTTTCAAAGCCAGTATTCTAGCCACTTATCTACATACTGAGTTGAAACCAAACTATCCCAAGGTATTTTGATCCATGGAGCGAAAATTCTGACGGAAAATGGTTACTTGTCGGGCCCTTGGCTGATTTTTAGGGTACCACCCAGAAAATGAAGGACTCATCTTGGGCCTTGTTTCTGCACTTTTAAAAGCCCAAAGTGTAAAATACTGATTCAAATGTGCTAATGTGAAACACTATGTGTCAATACCACAAAGATTGCCTTATTCGGAATATTTCTAGTTTTGCTGCCCTGAAGTCGCATTGGATGCCTTTAAAGCAATATATGACGTTATAACACACATTTTAGTTCATGGCCAATACTACAGGTCTGGGTTTCCGAGTACCAGCATATTTTAGAACTGCCCCTATGAGTCCGCAACACGGAACAACAAATCACTGTGCTGGAAACAAAGCAATCGTGACTGGGCGCCCAGAATCTTTTAACAACCATGAATAATAAAAAGAACGATCAATTATCATCATTTCCTGCTGAGTTCAATAGATTGCCGTGAAAGCGATTTTTGAGTCCAGCCACACGAAGCATATTAGATCAGCCTAGGCAAGGACTTTAGGGGAAAGAACAGAGAAAACAAAAGTTTATTTGGAAATTCATTCTCAAGGACTTATTAGGCCACCAAGACTTAATTTTATGGATGACATCCTCTGAAAACCCCAAACTAGTGCGCACGGGTAAATAAAAAAAAATCCCGGCCAAAAAAATGCTACTAAACCACGGGAATACACAGCTGGTATTGTGGATTTGCGGCAGTACATAGCGACGTATACGACCAGCCGGCACATGCTGGCTTTTTGCGGAAGTTATGAATCGGCACTGCACTTTTGTACTGAGTTCTTGAGTCATGTAGCTTCGGTACCCTGGGTGCCATCCTGATCCAGAGCTACCACCACCGTATTGTCTTTAACTACCTTGGACTGCCCAGGCCTAGAGCGAGGACAGAGCCTCGGAGGACGTGATCTTATATGAGAACATGAAAAAATCAATGCGCGCGCGGATGTCATACAAAAAATCAAATCGGTGTGGCCTTACATAAAAAGACTGATTGAGTCAGCATACTAGCGTTACGATTAGACAGGTTGCATAGCAAAAGCATCATGAAAAATAAAAGTAATTGATGTGTTTTTGCGAAAGGTCTTAGAACCCTATTTATAGAGACCGGATGACAAATGGATGGTGGGGGTGGCCTGCTTCTTCCGAAATACCAGCAGAGCTTAGGATTTTGAAAGAAATTAACAGTAAGTTCTTGCCTCATGCCCGTAGCCAGAATTATGAAGGGGGGGGTTCTTTCCACTGCTTGAGGACCAGCGAGCGCCGTAGGGGCGAGGTTCCTAGGATGGGTTCATTTGAACAAATGAACCTTCTGAAATGGCATTTCCTGCGTTTTTGAGAGGATTTCAAAGAAAAAGTCAGAGATAACTGTTTATTCAATGACAAAGCGAGCAGTTTTTTTTTAAGATTTCAGTTTCGCTGGTGATACGAATCAGTCCACCTTTTAAAGATAATTCTTGGACCTTTAGATATAGGTGAACCAAAAAGTGGCCCTTTGAGCCTTGTAAGGGGGGGGGGGCTAAAGACTATTGCAGGTACATGTACATGTAACATGGGAATAAAATAGGATGGAAGATTGGTAACAATGTAACAAGTCTAATTGGCTTCATCAGAAGGGTATTTTTTTCGGTTTGGGCTAGGGTGTGGTTTTGGTCCAAAAGTATGCCAAGATCAATATTCCGGAAATTTCGGATGAATCTTCATGATATTTGGTGTGTAAGTGGCGGTTGTGGAAGCAAAGGTTAGTTTCAAAAATGGTCCACCATGATTTTTCTTCAGCGGCTTTTTTTTTATACATTTCTTGATTGTATGTGATTAGCATAACTCGGGAAGATCTAAATTGATCTTAATAATATTTGCTAGGTGAGTAGAGATCATGAAATTAAAGTTCTAAAATGACTGTTCTGTCATGATCATTCTTTAATGCACGATGTTTGGATTTTAGTGGAGAACATAACTCGAGACGCTTTTGGTGGTTGTTAATTTTGACTCTAAATTCTAACTTATTAGATAGAACCACTTTTTTTCGAGGCAGTGAAAGCCGAATGATCCCACTTTTTCTACATAATATGTGGGTTTTGTGGTGTTAGGAGAGTAGAGCCCTTTCTATGTGAACGTGAAGAAATTTGGATGGAATGTGTTGTCAAACAGATCATTTCTTTCATGATCGTAGAAGGGGCAATTTGAAATAAAATCTGTTTCGTCATCAATCTTGTTTGAAATATAACATTTACAAGTATTTAATAAATAACGTAATGAATATCTTTGCTAGTCTACATCAGGGCATTACAACCATCCCTCAACAGAGACGGGGCGCGCCACAGACTTTCTGCAACCTATGATCCACTGCTCACGGAGTCGCTTGTGTTACCTACGTGACGTCACGGAAGCGATGGATTGCTCATTCCTTGACAAATACTGGAGTTGTACAGTCGAACAAGTCCAATTTACTATCATGAAAGTTCATGAGTGTCGGTAGTTACATGTTAAAAGTTAAAACTCTTGTTCCAACACAAAAAAATCTCTCACCTAGAGCTTTCGACCAGCCACTCTGGTCTTCCTTAGTAGACTGACCCAGTGAAGCTTGTCACGTGGCTTCTTTGAAGTGTGACGTCAACACTGGGTCAAAGGTATCTGGTAGACGATGTCGACCCCGTCGCGGTTCAATGTAGGGTGATGGGCCCTGACGTATATGGCTTCCTTCGCCCCTCTCAAGAAATAGTCTTGTTTAGTGTCTAAAATTCTTACAGTGTCAAGTGAAACAAAAAAGGTAAGTCCAATTTGTTCTGTTGGAAATTGCAGTTTAAACTTGCTTCATAACTTTGCTAGTCAATCATTTACAGGTGTGATGAAATTGCGGTCACAGAAATACAAGTCTGCCCTTGACAGCTCCAAATGTGCAATCCTTCAATACTCCTATAACACACGCTAATAAAATCACACTAGAACTTCATTGGATTTACCACAAATCAGTAGACGCCTCTGGCACCAATGGCCCCTTTTTGCTGAGGAGCCAATTCTATTACGGGAAGTAGAACTATATTATCCGATCAAAATGGCCCCGGGAGAGAACTACAATAGACCGTGAATGAAAGTATCGATAATGGTTAATTGTGTTTCATAGTGTTGGTTTAGCCAATATGGCATTGCACTTGGCAGATAGTACAAGATAGATAGCAGCATTTCTTAATTTTAAAAACAAACTAAAACACTTTTACTACATAAACCTTTTTACAATTATGGAAGTTCATCTGTGTTAGTAGTTACATGTTTAGAGTTAAAACTCAAGTTCCAACACAAAAAAGTTCTCTAACCTAGAGCTTTCGACTAGTCACTCTGGTCTTCCTCAGTAAATACTTTTTTTTAAATTTTGTTTAGTTCATTTGTTGATAAGCAATTAGTCCGCTGAATTATGTTATCATTAACTTATTTTGTCATGCATTTACTTAATTATTATTATTTGTTATCATTCTGTTTGATAACTTAAATATTATGTATTTTCATTTTAATTTATAGTTTTAGGTTAGTTACTGATTTTATATTTACGTTTTGTGGCAGCATCAGTCTTCAGAAGGATGAACCCAGTGTGGAACAGTGGGAAGATATCCAGAGTGCTGAAAACCAAGCTGCTACAGTCAGTAGTAATACCAACTGCACTCTATGCATGTGAAACATGGAAGATAACAACAAGAATGCGGAACAAGCTGGATGCCTTCCAACAACGATGCCTCCGCAAAATTTTACACATAACATACAGAGACAGGATTACCAACGAGGAGGTATACCACAGAACTGGTACAAAACCACTCAGCATCACCATCACCGAGAGGAGGATGAGGTATGCTGGACATGTCCTCAGGATGACCTCAGACCGACACGCCAAAACATCTGTGTTTTGGAAACCAGAGGGCAAACGGAAAAGAGGGAGGCCTAAACTAACATGGCGACGTACCCTTCAAAAAGATCTGGAAAGCAGGGGGATAACATTGAAGGATGCCGAGTCCCTCGCCGAAGACAGAGCAGAGTGGAGAAGACTTGCTGCCCAATGTGCCTTGCACGGGAGGAACTAAGTAAGTAAGTTAGTTGTGGCGAAGGCTTTAAAAAGACACAATTATATCTGCCTTCCCCCAGCACACTCTTGCGTTTTTCCTTTCTATCGTTTTTTTTTTGTTGTTGTTGTTTTGTGCGAATGAAATAAAGAATACGAAAATAAAGAGTACAAATAAAGAATACGAATATGAAGCTGCAGGTCATTAAAATTCAGTCATATAGCTCAGCGGACGGTGAAGACAGAGACTACATCTACGTACACATAGGAAAGGAAGAAAATCCACTTAAAAACCAAATGACACACAAAAAAGTATGTAAAATACATAACATATAGAAAGGTATACATACAATATAGTGACGTGAAGTTGGTTTCAATGATGACTGAGAAACTGAGCTTGTACAGCCTTCCAAGGGTCAATTTTTGGAGACTCTTCAGCAAGCTTCCCAATCGCCCTCCTTAAGCATCTCTAATTCCATCTCTGTGTTTCATTTTTGCATTTCTGTGCTTTTTCCTTTCATCACTGGGTGACATCAGCTGAGGAAAAAATACAGAAATGTAAATTAAAAATGTAGAGATGCAAATCGCCTGCCAGTAATGGTTTGTGCTGACTTTCCCAAGGCGGGGCATTAAAATTTCGAATGTAACAGGAGAACCGTGCATATTTATTGAAAACGTGTCTGTTAGCCAGGTTATACTAGTTATGTAAAGTACAATCAGATAAGGTTATATTTTGGTCTCATGAGCACTTTAAATATGACTGCCTCTTTGTTCATTAGATATTCATACACACATGGGCCGTGGCATTAATAGACAATATTTCTCTCACTAAGACGCAGATGGTTCTCTCTACCAGCCTGGTACAAATTAATCCATACAGAGCCCATCTAACTGTTGCTGACGTTTCACATTTGTACAGCTCCATCGATTTTTGTATGCTCGTGTAATGGGAAATAGGATGATAACGAAGAACATAATTTGCGGTAATACTCCTGTATATGAAGAATTTTATTGCATGGTACAGTGCATGGCAACAACTATTGAACATAGTATGAAAAGAAACGTATATTAAAAGGAACTAAGGCCACACGAATTAAATTCCTTGGTTCTCAGATTCGCCTCTTCATTTTTTTCTGATTAAAAAAAACGATTTTGGTTCTGAATCAATAAAAAATGCTATTACAGGGGTCAAAATACATTTCTTTTCTTCCTAGTTGTTACAGTTTCTTCCTAGTTGTTACAGTTTTTCCATCTATAAATGCATTGGTTTGATTAAGATTTCAAAAATTCATTGTTTAAGTATTAACCCAGCTTTCTGTGTTGACTTTATGGCTCCTATCGTAGCATTTGGGGCTATAATTTTCAAACCATGTTGCTATCAATAAACTCAATACGTTTTATTGAGTGTCGAACAATGAATACAAGATCGACCTCATAAGCACAACACACACAGATACTACTAAGTATAGATTAATTTATTTTTCTGATTCATAACTATACGTCATTTGTCATTAATTCACCACAAAAAAATCCATGTGTTTTTAAATATACTTTATTGATAAAAGACAAGCAAGGGAAAAGTAAAAGTACAGTGTATAATATTAGTATGACCATTTAAAAACTTAATTGTGATATTTTAGTAAAGATAATCTTTTTTATCTCAGGAATTGATCACTATTGTTATTGTTGATATAAAATAGGGAATTGTCATAGTGTAAAAACTATGTCACGTTCTCCCCATGAAATGTTTAAGAAATGAAACAATGTGTATATACCTATCTTCTAAGACTAGTAATTGTAATTTATTCAACAGCATTTAGTCGCTCAAAATATACGTCTTTTCTTCATTCTGTTCATTCTCACTATTAAGTACACTTGTATGAACCTACATATCGACAATTGCCAAAAATGCTGTTGCTCTTATTTTAAACATTTGACTAATTATATATGGAAACATTACTAAATAACCCTGCTTTTCACCCTAATCTTCATATTACATATTGCAAATATAATGATATAAGCATAAATTTGAACGCCTAAGCAGTGCATTATAAAACTAGATTCTTAGCCTAATAATACATAGTTACTTAAGCAATATGTTGAAATATTATTGTATTAGAAAAACTATTATATGCCAGCCTTCGCCGTTACAACTATGTTAGTACGGTATGGATTCAGATATTATTACTGATTTCTAGTGGAAATTATTAAATTATTGTGTTTATGTGCCTGTAAATATCTTTCATTTCTTTAGTCAAAGCCGTTCATTAAAAAATACAAGAATCTTACAAAACCTGAAAAAAATTGTCATGAAATCGCCATGATTTAAAATCGAACTTGCATGAGTTTTTGTAATCGTTTTGTGTTAGTATCCTAAGGGTCAAACCCATGTTAAATATACAATATGAGAATGCAAAGCGACCTAAAGATATTTTCAAACATTTTAAAACTCCTCATTGTTTTATAATTGGGTGGGGATACATAATGATTGGTGTTTCTAGTGATACAAAGTTAGACTGTATCTTTGACCATACACGGACGCCCTCTGGCGGTTTACATTGGAGCGGCCCCATTCAACTGACGAAGCGGGTAAGCGGATAAAATGGATGGGGATACAAAATGAATGGTATTTCTTGTGATGCAAAGTTAGGCTGTATCTTTGACCATACATGGACGCCCTCTGGCGGTTTACATTGGAGCGGCCCCGTTCAACTGACGAAGCGGGTAAGCGGATAAAATGGATGGGGATACAAAATGAATGGTGTTTCTTGTGATACAAAGTTAGGCTGTATCTTTGACCATACATGGACGCCCTCTAGCGGTTTACATTGGAGCGGCCCCGTTCAACTGACGAAGCGGGTAGGCCGGTTCAGTGCGGGGGTACATGTTGTAGGTCGGCTCGGGGAGGGTACGAGCGGGCTCCTGGCGAAGGGTGTAAGGAGCGTCGTTGGAGCGGACGTAGTATGGTTTGCGGTAGACCGGGGTCGGCTTCAGCGAAGCGCGCGGAGCGTCGACAATGTAGCGGTCTTCTATAATCGGCTCGGCGTCAGCCATCATGTACATACCACGGTACTTGTGAGCCAGGTACTTCAGGATGTCGATAACTGTAATAAGAAGAAAATATTCATGAGCGTTGCAAATTACTCGAGTTCTGAACATATTTAGTGCTGTGTATCTTACCCCTTGTAAGTCTGGACCTAAAACAACGGCGAATAGAAAACTGCATTTTACATGCAATTCGAAAAATACGCGCAGATTATATTGTGATATAGAGTCAATAGTAAAAGCTCTTCAAACAGTATACAATTTCAAAATTAGAATTTTTTAGCTTTAAAAAATCCATATGTTACATATTTGATAGCTGTTACTGGCTCACCTATGATAAGAGTTAAAATATGTGTTTTCCAAGTTGGGTATATTAGAAAAATCAGTACGTTTTTTCTTAAAAAAGAAGTTGAAAGGTAGAACCGAAGAATGACTTACGTCACAACAAAATCTAGTTCATTTATTTTGCTTATTCTGGGTTTAAAACAGGCCACAGGGATGCATGCAGCTTTGTCAAAACGCTATTCCATAACTTTTGTACAGAGTACAAGTATGACATCCACTGGTACATAACTACAATTCCACAAGGCTAGTCCGTATGAGATACTGTTTAGTACGGTATGAAAATGTACCTTTACTATGATAATCATAGGTGTAATTTCTTAGCCTCTATCAGAAACTGTACTTTATATCGGACCAACTCCCCAGGCATGTTATATCTCTGTTTGGCCAATTTCTACTCTTTCCAGTCACTTCTCGAAGCTTGGTAGAGGCTAGGAATTTCTAGCGTGAAGACATTCTAGCGTCCACACAAATATAACCCGACGTAAAACATGATGGTGTTGTCATATAACTAAGGCCACACCAATTTAATTTGATGGATGACATCCTCTGAAAACCCCCAAACTAGTGCGCGCGGGCGAAAAAAATAAAAATCCGGCCAAAAATTAAAATGCTACAAAACAACAGGAATAGAAACCTGGTATTGTGAATTTGGCGCATTACATAGCGACGTATACGACAGGCCGACACATGCTGGATTTTTGCGGAATATATGAATCGACACTGCTGTACGTATGTACTGAGTTCTTGAGTCTTGGAGCTTCGGTAGCCTGGCTGCCGTCAACCAGAGTTATCACCACCCAGGCCTAAAGCCGGGCCAGAGCCTCGGAATACGTGATCTTTTTTTTTTTTTTAGATCGGGCGAAAATCAATGCACGCGCGGATGTCATCCATAAAATTGAATCGGTGTGGCCTAATTGAATCATAAGGAATGTTATCTTACCGTCTTGGTCCACGATGTCCAGGTCATCAGCGATGTAGCGCAGTGGGTTGAAGATGAACTCGTACAGCAGCGCGGCCACACCTCCACCTAGGATCGGTCCCACCCAGTACACCTGTGAAACAGACGGGCACGGTTTTTAACTGTACTAAAACGCATATAGCGGTTTACAACTAAACAACATGGCCACGCCTACACCGAGGATTGGCACCACACAGTAGTACCAGTACACCTGGTGAAGCATACGCGCACTGTTTTCAACTGTACCAAAACGCCATCTAGCGGTTTACAACTAAACAGCGAGTCTCTATATAACTAGAATAAGGCAGTGAGATGTTTGGCTAGGAGAATCTGCTTATTGAAATGAACAGCTTGAAGTTGACAGTGTGAATTTCATTCAAGGTCATACAAATGACAGTTACGTGTGGTGAGTAATTCATTCACTGAAAGAACGGATTTCAGTTTTCTGTCCAGACGACCTTGTGTGAATATGACCTTGAAATCACGGTGACAATATCAATAGTATAATTACTGTCTCTCTTTTGCTATACATTGTTTATGAAGCAGACCAGATTCCTATTACAGTTAGTAGAACTGTTAGATATTCTCAACACCACCATATGTGTATGTTAACACCACAAACTATGTATGTATCATTTTGCCATATGCTGTACCCGCTACATCTGTTGCGCAATAAAGTTCTTCTGCTTCGTCAAAGCTATTGTATATATTTGTCTTTATTCAATCCGAAAAAGTTAACATATGGAATGAAAATACCAAGTTACGAAATCAAATCTTTAAGCACAAGTTCAAGTAAAGGCACACACAAGTGAAGAAAAGGAATCTTTAGGCCACCCCAATTCAATTTGTTGGTTCTCGGATTTTTCGCCTTTTTTCTGATTTGCAAAAAAAAAATAAAGATTCTGGTTCTGAATCAACTTAGATATGCTCATATTTTGTCTCCAACAGTTGAGGAAAGTCCCTTTTCTTTCTAGTTGTTACAGTTTTTCCATCTACCAATGCAGTGGTTTGAATAAAATTTCAACATTTGTTGTTTCAATATTAACCCAGCCTTTTGCGTTGACTTCATGGCTCCTATCGTAGCATTTGGGGCTATAATAGGATGCCTAGACCTATTTTTTTCGTCCTGTCGCTTCATATTTTTTCTGAAAAAAATCTGAGTACCAACAAATGAAATTGTTGTGGCCTTATGCATGTATAAAGTGTGCAGTAGACTTACCCAGTGGTCAGTCCAGCGGTTTGTAAAGATGGCGTTCTGGTCAACAATGACGGCTGGACCGAGGGAGCGGGCAGGGTTCAGGCTGGCACCGGAGTGGAACAGCTGGAAGCAGGATAAAGACAATATTATATATATAATATTGTATTGTGATATTTTATTATGGGTGTAGAAGGCTCTGATCACAACGGCATAATAAGTATTGTACTCAATTCACCCTTAAGTATAGCTAAGGTCATGTTGATTTGATTATACGCATGTCATCCTCGCGCGCAGAAATTTTTGTCCGTTAAAAAAAAGGTTTTCAACCATACTGTAAATGGTACAAAACAGTTTCAAAATGAGCAAATATTTACCGTAAATTGCAAAAAGAAATATTGGAAAACGGTACCAATGTCGTAGATTGTCAAAATCAAATAAAAAAGACGTAAAAAATGTAAAGAAATGAATTTGAGGAGTAGATTATTCGCCATGCCATACTCTGTGTCATTTGTTCAACCTTCATGACAACGTAAATTTCACAATGAAAGCAACTTTTTTCCACCTTTTTTTATTTGCATCAATTTTG